>NC_092116.1:21236461-21297529 GCF_045679555.1 Salvelinus alpinus
GTTGTAGTGGCTGCAGTCTCTACCTGTTGGTTGTGAGCCTTGTATTCATTCTCTATGTTCTGTCCCTGTTCAGGCTGAATCTGTACCATGATGTCATTCAGGTTGTCTTCTCCAGCATCTTCACTGAGAGTCCCAGACAGACACAGCAGCAGCAGGGTCAGAGTCAGTCCCCCCATTCTACAGATCAGTACTTAAACGTGTACTTCAGTAGTTGATATATCTACGACTATATAACCTGCAGGTCCGTATTGATTCCTCAGGCTTTTTCCTCTGTGATGTGTCTGTGTGTAGCCTACCTCTTGTTTATAAGCATGTCTGGGTTAAATATTATCCAAAGACATTGATGGGGAGAGGTATAAACAAAACAATAATTACGTTTGTGTACACAAGGGAAGCTTGACTCACGTGGCCAGAGAGTTGCTAGAAATGATCGTTTTATTTGGTTGGTTATACAGTTTAGTTTACATTTTGCATTTATTCATACTATTTGTATGGAATTAAAGCTAATCCACTGTTAAGACTATTGATCAATTCTAAATCAATGACAGTAAATACAAATTATACCGTGTACATATAATTCTGACAATAAGATGTAGTGTTACATGTTGAATATTACTATTATCTCTCAGTACATTGGTTTTACATAAGATAAAGGAGGTGACCACTGGAGGTATTGTAAATGAGGTGGTCACCAAAGACCCTCATGTTTGCCCACAGACGCATGTAGACCTGGTCTCCCTCTTCCCTCAGAATGGAGGCACTGTTGAATGAAGAGTCATCTGTGGTCCGTGACTTCTGGTCATGGATAGAGACTATTGTTTGCCCATTATGATATAAACTCATAGCAGTGGTGTGTGCACTGGCATGATTGAAAGCAGAGAATCCGAAGACATAGACTCCTCTCACAGGCGTCACAAAGATGCCTGAAAAACAAATGAATCAATGAAAGTTTTAGTCAATTGTCAATTTGTTAAGTTGACATGCATTGCATTAGATGGCTTGACCATGGCTACCTGTGTTTGAGTTGTAGGCATGTTCAACATTGGGGAATATATCTTTCTAAAGTGGTGCCAGGGTTATACGGCACTATATGTCCACCATTAATTCATAGTGCAGCTGAGAAAGCCACCTGGTGTCTCTGTAGACAAACAAAGGTTGGTGCTCAGCAAACTTGTCAGCAACAAAGTCATTGGTTTCCAGAGTCCCAAACAGACACACTAGCAGCAGGGTCAGAGTCAGTCCCCCAATTCTACAGATGGATAAACTTTAAGAGCAGGCCTAGATACTTGAAAGTTCATTCTGTGTTGACTTGCAGAGCATGACCACTGTATATACTGTACACAACCCATAGTTAAATATTAGGTCGTATCTGCCATGAGCACAGATCATGTCTAGGGTATTTTGCCCTCATATAAGTACCCTCGTAAATATATATATAGAAGAGACTTGCTTGTGCCAAGAAACAAGAGCAATGAACATCAGACTGGTGGAAATCTGTCCTTTGGTCTGATTAGTCCAAATTTTAGATTTTTGGTTCCAACCACCGTGTCTTTTGTCTCAGAGCAGGTGAACGGATGATCTCTGCATGTGTTGTTCTCACCGTGAAGCATAGAGGAAGAGGTGTTATGGTGTGGGGGTGCTTTGCTGGTGACACTGTCTGTGATTAGAATTCAAGGCACACTTAACCAGCATGTTTACCACAGCATTCTGGAGCGATACGCCATCCAATCTGGTTTGCGCTTAGTGGGACTATCATTTGTTTTTCAAAAGGACAATGACCCAACACACACATCCAGGCTGTGTAAGGGCTATTTGACCTAAAATGAGAGTGATGGAGTGCTGCATCAGATGACCTGGCCTCCATAATAACCCAACCTCAACCAAATTGAGATGGTTTGGGATGAGTTGGACCGCAGAGTGAAGGAAAAGCAGCCAACAAGTGCTCAGCATATGTGGGAACTCCTTCAAGACTGTTGGAAAAGGATTCCAGGTGAAGCTGGTTGAGAGAATGCCAATAGTGTGCAAAGCTGTCATCAAGGCAAAGGGTGGCTACTTTGAAGAATCTAAAATCTAAAATATATTTAGATTTGTTTAACACAACATGATTCCATATGTGTTATTTCATAGTTTTGATGTATTCACTACTCTTCTACAATGTAGAAAATAGTAAAAAATAAAGAAAAAACCTTGAATGAGTAGGTGTGTCCAAACTTTTGACTGGTACTGTATATACCAATACATTTGAACACATTAGCTTTTAAGCACCTGCCCCTCCCACCCCTTTCTTTTTAGTGTGAGACTGTCTCTATCTTGTGAATAAAGATTGTACTTTGTCCACTGCAGTCCAAATGTGTAATGAAGTAAGCCAGAGAAAAATAGATGGCATTGTCAGACTATCTTATCATTTCTGTTATTTTTTAATTCACAATTTTATGATTACACGTGCAGACAATATTCTCAAGGAAGTTATGCAGAAAAATAAGCCTTATCTACTCAGTATCTCCTTGGCCAGGGCATTAACCTTCAACTGCTTCACTGATTTACAGGAAGGAGCCATTGATCAGGCCTGATAAATTGCATTATCTGTCATGGGACACATTCATACATTCCCCATAGTTGTGACCATCACACTCACAGAGTTGTCCCCAGGCATGCTACCTGGCCAAACACAAGTGCATGAAAAGAAAACCAAGGATACGGTCATCAGCTTCAGAAGGGCTTGTGGAGTCCTTCCGACTGCTGGGTGTAGTGATGTCAGCTGACCTGTCCTGGGTCGAGCATGACAGGTATATCTTAAAAAAGGTTAAACCCACAACGAACTACATAAGTGTAGCAAGGTGAGCTGGCCTCCCAACTGAAGTCCTACTACAGGTATACATGACCTTCATCTGCCCAATCATGGAGTATGCCTCGCAAGAGTGGGTCGGCCTTCCAAAGTGTCTCTCTAAGGACTTAGAATGCATTCAGAGACGATGCTGCCACATCATTGGCACACACATTGTGAGCCAGCTTAGACCTTTCAAAAATGTATTGTGACCAACTATATGTTCTTGTGACCAGGGCATTGTCTTATGTCAGATCGCGTCACTCCTACACTGCGTTCGTCCATCAACCCATCTTTCTTGTAGGATGTGGAACTCATCTCTAAAATTTGAGATTTGGCACATCCCCCTAACACTAGTTCCTAATTCTGAAAATCACTCTGCTTTCCTTAGCTATGACGCACTGGCAAGTGCTACGGCAAACCATGCTCCAGTTAGCTGCTTAATGCAAGCTTCTTTGAATCGCCATACGAAAGCTAGATTGCCAGCTTGTTGGTGAAGTTGTAAGGAACCAAAATTCTAGGACTGTTCTCAGAAATCAGCATGTATCTGACTTTGCCAGCTGTCACGGTGTCACGTTACTTTGGCCACCGTGATGACATCACAGAGAGCAGTCTGCTGTGCTGTAGAACTCGTCGCACTAATCACAGCAGAACAGATATCATGAAAACGCATTTGTACATTAGTTAGAACTTCATCACACGAACCAGCTAGCAAGAGGGAGTACTCAGCGTTGAATGTTTGGACCGGCGTTGTTAGCTTCCCTGCCTTTCATTTCATATGGATTGATTTGAGACTGGTTCAGCCAGCAAGCAGCAAGAAAATACCATTTCATGCACATTTCAGACCCCTAAAAATGTTTCATAATTCATGCACATTTTCAATTTCATAAATACTTATTCTAGAACCACAAAACACCTTAGCAAGATGTAGAACTGGATAAAAAACATCAATATTAGCTACAGGTTTATTGTTTTTGGCCAGATTAACTCTGACTCTTTTGAGGATGAAAGGGGGTTCAGTGGACGATGTCACCTTGGTAACATTTTTCGAAAGTTAGAACAGCATATTGCAGCTGAACTTCCAGCTATCCCAAGGGCGTGCACGAGTTATCAGACAGAACAGTGCAGACGGCCGACGCTCTGACATGAGACAATGGTGACCAGGCATACAGCACCCTTTGTTTTGACCCACTACATTTTCTTGCGACCTATGACACATTTCTGTTACTGAATGTCCTTGTGACCTACATTCATTTCTCCTGGCCCACTGGCTGACTACACTTCATAAGTCCTAATGTTTTTGTCTCTAGTCTTAGATTGTAATGATACTGTATGCTGGTCCAGACCACGAGTCTCTCCAAACAGAATCCCCTTGACCTAGTAGCTATGAATAGATTGTTGTTTACGTCTGAACCCTAGCCTGTAAATGTGTGTGCCCAAAGTCAAATAGACAGAGTGTTCAGAGTCTGAATCACTTAAAGAGAGGGATGTGTGTTTGTGATTTTATCTGTATAATCTGTGAACTGAATGGAAGTCTGAATACCTCACCTGTGTGTATTGTAACAGGCTGCGTTTCAGTGACATCTCAAATGTCTTACATATTTAGAGAATTTGACTTGCATTTACTGACAATATATACAACACTCACCAATATTTTGTTTGCATATGGCACTAACAATGATTAACAATGAACCGTATGTCCCATGAAGTACTGGTTGTTTAAGGAAGTTCTACAGAAAAATAAGTCATATCTACACAGTACCTCCTTGGCCAGGGCATTAACCTCCAAGTGCTTCATTGATAGTATATGTTATACTACATTTACAGGTAGGAGCCATTGACCAGGCCTGATAAATCTGGGATGCATTCTCATTGTAACCCAGCTAAGGCCTTACAAAAATATATTGTGACCAACAACACTTTCATGTCACTTAGGCCTTCTACACCTTTTGTGACCAACTTTCATGTGATCCACTACACTTTTACGTGACCTAACACACAGTTTGGTCACTTTCTTGTCTCTTTTGGTGACTTTCTCTTGACCCACTATACTTTCCAACAGCCTGACTACACTTCATATGATCCTGTAAGCAGACCCAGAGTTTATTAAAACATAATCCCCTTGACCTAGTAGCTATGAATAGAATTCTTGTTTACGTCTGAAGCCTAGCCTGTGAACGTGTGTGAGATCAAAATCAGAAAGAGTGTAGGAGTCTGAGACAGAGAGAGAAATAGACAGAGAGAAAAAGAGACAGAGAGAGAGAGAGAGAGAGAGTGAGAGTGAGAGAGTTAGTGAGAGAAAGAGAGAGTGAAAGACAGAGTGAGAGAGGAGAGAGAGAGAGAGCGAGCGAGAGAGAAAAATAGAGAGACAGAGACAGTGAGAGAGAACGAGAGAGAGAGAAAGAGAGACAGAAAAGGTGAGAGAGAAAGAGATACAAAGAGAAAGAGACAGAGAGAGAGAAAAAATGAGAGAGAGACGCACATAAAGTATCTGAGTGGAGAAAGAAAGAGAGAGTGTGGTTGAGAGAGAAGGGGAGAAAGGTTAGATCTGGGCTATGTGTATAGCAGTAGATAGTTAGCATAACATATACATAGCCTACATAATCTGTGAGAGAGAGGTTGTCTAAAGAGCAGTTGGATCGATCTCTAACTGAGTCCTAAAGTTCGAGCCATAAACAGCCATGGAGTTTACCAGACGTTACCTGCCCATGGAATGGGAGGAACGGTGGAGGAAAGAGAAGGAAAGGAGGAGAAGGGTGATTGAGGAAGGAGGAGAAGAGGTAGAAGCAGACGATCGAAAGCTGAGGTGGATTGTGGCCTACAACAACAACCGGATGGGCGTGACGAGGAGAAAGGAAAAAGAGGGAGCAAGGGTCAAGAAGAGGAACAACAGTACGGCAAGCCAGGGAGAAGAGGAAGAAGAAGAGGAAGTGTCAGAGGAGAGGAGGGAAGGACTGGGAGATGAAGAGAATGTTCGTACATTCTACAGACATACCTATCCTAAAGAGGTCTTCCAGGGTCTGGAGCAGCTCAGGGACTCCTCTCTCCTCACTGACCTGACTCTGAGCACTGAGGATGGGCAGCGTCTCTATGCACACTCCCCTGTCCTGGCTGCTGTGAGCACCCTTGTCCACCAGAGACTGCAAGAGAGGGATGAAGAGATGGAGAAGAGGAAGGGGAGGAGAGATGTTGACATGGACATAAAGACAGAGATATTCATCAGTCTGGGTCATGAGGTGGGGCTTGTGGGGCTGGCAGGGGTGCTGGAGTTTGCCTACACTGGGGCCTTAGCAGCTCTGAACAGACACACACTGGCCCAGATACAGACTGCAGCTACAACACTAGGGGTCCCCAGAGTTCTAGAACTCTGCAGTGAAGAGGAGGAGAAGATGAAGAAGGGAGTAGAGAAGAGGGCAGAAGAGAAGAAGATCTCTGCTGAAGAACAGATGAAGGTCAGTCTTCAGTCCATCAGAGAGCTGTGGGCAGAGAGAGTGGGCTGTGATGTGGAGCTGGAGGTTGGAGGAACGTCATTCCATGGTGAGTAGACTGAAGTCAAAATACATCACGACTATGTACTGTAGAATGATAGAGGATTCAATGTTTGTGGTTTTATGGGGGTTTGCCGTGGATCAAGCTGGAGTAGTCCCAGTATTCTGTTTAGGAGTAACTTGATGATAACAATGGTGATGATGATGATGATGATGGTAATAATAATGATTCTAAAGAGGTTTTGATGATACTGCTGATGCTGAAATCAGATGATGAACATTCCTCCCTCTCCTGACTCAAGTCCACAGAGTGCTCCTGGCTGCCAGTAGTGACTACTTCCGGGGAATGTTTACCAGCGGGATGAGGGAATCACAGCAGCCTTGTGTGGCCCTTCCCTTCCTGGAGGCCTCTGAGCTTGAGGCCCTGATTGGCTGTTCCTACAGCGGGTCCCTCTCCCTCAGCTGGGGGTGTGTCTTTGAGATCACCTGCACAGCCCTGCAGCTCCAGTTCCAGCCCACCCTCTCGCTGTGCCTCGATTTCCTGGAACAGGAAATGGATGCCCACTCATGTCTGGACGTGGCCTCCTTCGCCCTGGCGTATGGGATGCTGGAACTCCTCGAGGCGGCCGAGGACTTTGTTCTGAGGAACTTCCAAGAAGTGTCTACCAGCCTGAAATTCCTGGACCTTCCGGCTGATAAACTGCTGGATTTTCTCCACTCTGACGGCCTCTGCGCGCCCTCAGAGCTAGCCGTGTTCAGGGCCGTGGTGGTCTGGGTAGAGGCCGACCCAGCGGAGAGGCTAGCCCAGGCCCAGGAGCTGATGACAGGAGTCCGCTTCCCGCTCATGACCTTTAAGGAGTTCAGAGAGGTCAGGGCAATCAACCTGCGCATGGAGTGCAGCAGCGACACAGAGGTAAGATACAATACGTTATGATACAACTGTATCTCAATACAATATAACACGATAAACTTTGATTGTATAGGGAAATAGTCTTGAGAAATTCTGCTGTATATTAAGACATATAACAGATAGTGTATAATACACATGACACATACAGCAATTTGTTTTTTTTAAAAGCTCATTATAAATAAATGTATTATTTGTATTATTACTACAGGTGGATCTGTACGGCTCAGCCCTCAAAGAGTTTGGCTTCAGTCTTCCCGAGACACAGGACCAGTGCCGGGTCCGACGGCCCAAAGACGCCCTGGTTCTGGTCGGAGGCGACCAGCTGGATCCTGACTTGGGGAAACGGCTTCCCAGCAGGCAGCTGTGGTTCGCTAACTCCCTCCGCACCGGAACAGGCCTGGTGAAGGCCATGGACTGGAGGATTCTGGGAGAGATACCAGAGAAGCCCAGGTTTAGACACGGGGTGGGGGTGATGGAGGGGCGGCTTTATGTGATCGGAGGGTGTGAGTTCTACACAAAGACTGATACGCTGAAATCGGTATACAGGTATGAAGAGGTCTAAGACCAGTTGTTTTAACAATACATGTTGCTTTTTTTGATGTAGAAAATGTATGTTTCTTATCATTGAGGAGGCTGAGCTTAGGGATTTTCTGAAAATGTTATCTCTTTATCTTTATCTCACACACACACACACACACACACAGGTATGACCCAATGCAGGACAGCTGGCAGAGGTTGGCTGACATGCAGGAGTACAGAAGTAACTTTTCGGTGGTGGTGCGGGGTGATCGTCTCTACGCCATCGGAGGAGACATGGACATGAATACCAACCTGGACAGTGTGGAGGACTACAGCCCCGTATCTGACACCTGGAGGTAAGATAATACTCTTTCTTCCATGAGGTTCTATTAAACAGGAAAGTATATTAAACAGACTTTTAAAAAGTTTTTGGGACACATGCAGAAGAATGTAAGAGCAGCATATAATTTTGACTCAATTCAACAATAGCGCTCTCAATTTGAACCATTCGTGATTGTTCTGAATCAGTACCATTGCCAACCTCTTACCAACCATTGCCAATCTCCAGCTATGCCAAGCCTCTGGACCAGGCCCTGAGTGGCCATGCTGCCACATTGTTGGATGGAGAGATCTTCATCTCAGGGGGGTTTGACTGCAGGTACCAGTGTCTGACGTCCATGTTCCTGTACCATCCTGAGAGAGGAACTACCTACCGGGCAGAGATGAGCCAGGATCGGGCCCAGCACTGTATGGAGGTCCTGCATCATGGTGGTGGTGGTCTCTGTGTGGTTGGAGGGGTGTGTAACCTACGTACGTTCTACACCGACCAGCTGGCCTGTGAGGTCTACGACACCGTTAGTGACTCCTGGAGTGCCCTCACGCCCCTGGCCATCCCCCATGTTGGAGCAGCCTCTGTGGTTCTGGAGGGGAAGCTCTATGTGCTGGGAGGATACTGTCAAGAGGACTACAGGGAGACCAGACTGGTTCACCGGTATGAACCCATTACCCAACGTTGGGAGAATATGGGCAAGATGCCCGGACCTAACACTGACATAAGAGCCTGTTTGCTCCGCCTACCCGCCCACTTGAGACAATGAGAGAGGGAACTTTCGAGAGTGATGAAGTTCCACATTACATTGAAGTTGTTTTATGAACTGAAAAACACTTAAAGAGGCAGGACTATTTTAATGCTCCACCTGCTTGCCCACTTGAGACAATAAAACAATGAGAGAGGGAGGGTCACATGGCGAGAAAGAGGGCTGGGGTTGCCATATATAAAATAAAATAAATAAGACTGTAAAACACAGAGAAAGAGCTATGCTGGCATTTGTGAATCTACAGGTGCGAAAAAACATATTGTATGCCAGAAATCATAGCCTAATTCTTTATGTCATTGATATATTGTTTTGATTGAAAAACAGCCAATTCCATTCGTATTTGGAATAATCCCAATTTACCTCAGGTGTTTAATGACAGCACCTTAAAGTCCTAGTTCCAAAGTGGCATCATGAATTTTTAACATACTATGATGGATATCTACTGTCACACAGTCAATTACAATAAATATTTGGATTAACCCAGGCCGATTTCTTTAAGTTCCTACAACTCCGAAATCTTATTTAATCACTTCAACAGAATCTGGATGAACCTAATGTAACGGCAGCCTTCCTCCTCTTCACGAGAAGAGAAGGTGTAGCAAGGATCGGACCAACACGCAGCGTAGCCAGTGCTCAACATGTTTAATACGAAACTGTGAACACTTACAAAATAACAAAATGTGGCAAACCGATACAGTCCTAGCTGGTGCAGAGAAAACACAGAGACAGGAAACAACCACCCACAATCCCCAACACAAAACAAGCCACCTAAATATGATTCCCAATCAGAGACAACACAAAACACCTGCCTCTGATTGGGAACCATATTAGGCCAAACATAGAAACAGACAAACTAGACACACAACATAGAATGCCCACCCAGCTCACGTCCTGACCAACACTAAAACAAGCAAAACACACAAGAACTATGGTCAGAACGTGACACCTAAGGCATCTAGCGTAGAAGAAATACTGAAAGAAGCTGCTAGGCCAAATAAATTGATTGCCAAGTTATATCAAGGGTTGATTGAAACTCTTAACTGATGGATCAGAACCTATAAGGAAACAAAGGGGAAGCAGATCTAAAGGAAGAAATTGAGAAGAACCATTGGTCACAGAGATGTAAAAATGTTCATACCTGCTCTTACAACCTAAGACATAAATGACTGCAATTTAAGATCATTCATAGGACTTTTTTACACTCCTGCCATAACACATACAGTATAATGCACCCAGAAATGTCACATCTCTGTTGGAGATGCACAAAGGAATACTATTACATATGCTGTGGTCCTGTGATAAACTGACACCATTTTGGGGTCATGTACTGTATGTCCTATTTCCTTGTCACTGGGAATGTATATCCCTCCATCTCCACGGTCTGTCTGTTGGGATATGTAAATATTTGTGATTCATCTCAGAGAAAGCTATGTTGTCAAGGTCTGTATAGCCATCAATTGAAAAGCCTCATATTCACCATTAATAGCAAACTGGAGGACTGAACTATCTAGCTGCATACTGTACCTTAAGATTTTATATATTATAAAATTAAATAAAAAAAACGGAAGTGTTTGACGAAATTTGGTAACCATATGTTGATCACTTTGGGGATGTGTTGTGTAGTGGGCATTTTGTTTTGCGAAGTGTTGTTTGTCGGGTGCTGTGAATATTTTTTTTTTTTACTGTTTGTAGAAAACAAAAGAAAAATGAATGCATGTGTGTTGATAGTATTACATAACTTATGACCTCCTTACAAAGAGTGTTATTTGTTTCATGAAATGATTGGACACACTGTCACACCCTGACCTTGGAGATTTTTTTATGTCTCTATTTTGGTTGGTCAGGGCGTGAGTTTGGGTGGGTATTCTATGTCTGGTGTTCTATGTTGTCCTTGTTTTGTATTTCTATGTGTTTGGCCTGGTGTGGTTCCCAATCAGAGGCAGCTGTCTATCATTGTTTCTGATTGAGAACCATACTTAGGTAGCCTGTTCCCACCTGTGTTGGTGGGTAGTTGTTTTCTGTTTTGTGTATTGCACCTTGCAGAACTGTTCGTTTGTCGTTTTGTTCAAGTGTTTCGTATTTATTAAAAGTAATATGGACACTTACCACGCTGCACCTTGTTCCTCTTCTCCTTCTCCCGACGACGTTCGTTATACACACACCTACAAAAGTTTGGACACACCTACTTATTCAAGGGTTTTTCTTTATTTTTGCTATTTTCTACATTTTAGAATAATAGTGAAGACATCAAAACTATGAAATAACACATATGGAATCATGCAGTAACCTCAAAAAAGTGTTAAACAAATTTTATATTTGAGATTCTTCAAAGTAGCCATCCTTTGCCTTGATGACAGCTTTACACACTCTTGGCATTCTCTTAACCAGCTTCATGAGGTAGTCACATGAAATGCATTTCAATTAACAGGTGTGCATTGTTAAACGTTAATTGTGGAATTTCTTTCCTTAATGTGTTTGAGCCAATCGGTTGTGTTGTAACAAGGTAGGGGTGGTATACAGAAGATAGCCCTATTTGGTAAAAGACCAAGTCCATATTATGGCAAGAACAGCTCAAATAAGCAAATAGAAATGACAGTCCATCATTACTTTAAGACATGAAGGTCAGTCAATGCGGAAAATTTCAAGAAGTTTGAAAGTTTCTTCAAGTGCAGTCACAAAAACCATCAAGCGCTATGATGAAACTGGCTCTCATGAGGACCGCCACAGGAAAGGAAGACCCAGAGTTACCACTGCTGCAAAGGATAAGTTCATTAGAGTTAAAGTTAACTGCACCTCAGATTCCAGTGTCTATATGAGTTCACACTTTTCAGTGTTAAATTAACACACTGCTTAGTGTAAAGACTTATTTGCATATTTCCCAGTGTGCCTTGCCTTTTGAGTGAATGACTGTGACTGTATTTGTTAGTGACAGTGACATTGTTGTTCCATTCATCCAGTTTCAGTCCACAGGCGAGTCCATTCATCCAGTTTCTTCACCAAGTGAGATCCTAAGGGATTATCTTATCATTAAAATGTAATTATTTAACACAATAGTAGTGATGGTAAAAATGAGGCTTTCTTAAGGTTTCAGGGCTTTCACCAAATTGTGCAGATTTTTTAAATTTTTCCTCCACTATTTTCAGCAAAACTGGTGGAGCGGTAAGTCATTGGCTTCAGTAGCCTATAATCAGTTGGATTACCAGGTTCGCATCTTACATCATGCTTCCCTTTTTTGTTTACTATTTTTCAAAAACTGAATCTACGACATTATTTAGGATGCTTAACACAGAAATGTATACTATACCAAATAAAACAAATGATTTTAACAACAGTGCAGAAAGTGTGGTGTCACATACTGTACATTGGAGAATTGTCGTTTTAAAGCCACCTCAAACTTGTATTTTAAACAGATACAAAAAAATGCTTGCTATTTCTTCAAAGAGGATGAGATGGCCAATCAGTGGTTTACTTGCATGAATATTTTTTATGACTGCTATACACCCTCACCATCGTTGTTGGGGTAAACTGCAATCATTCCAACACAGAAAAGCTGCTTTTTAACATAGTGTACTTTATTTTATTTTTTTATTTTTTTTTCTCTTTTTTTTTTTATTTTTCTCTTTTTTTTTTCTTGGGGTGGATCAGCTTAATATTGCGGAAAGAATGTTGCTTCCAATGTAATTGTCTGCATCATTTCCAATCCCCCATATTTTTTTGGGTAAATATATATATCCATACACGCATGCATACATATACACATACAGTGGGGAGAACAAGTATTTGATACACTGCCGATTTTGCAGGTTTTCCTACTTACAAAGCATGTAGAGGTCTGTAATTTTTATCATAGGTACACTTCAACTGTGAGACACGGAATCTAAAACAAAAATCCAGAAAATCACATTGTATGATTTTTAAGTAATTAATTTGCATTTTATTGCATGACATAAGTATTTGATACATCAGAAAAGCAGAACTTAATATTTGGTACAGAAACCTTTGTTTGCAATTACAGAGATCATACGTTTCCTGGAGTTCTTGACCAGGTTTGCACACACTGCAGCAGGGATTTTGTCCCACTCCTCCATACAGACCTTCTCCAGATCCTTCAGGTTTCGGGGCTGTCGCTGGGCAATACGGACTTTCAGCGCCCTCCAAAGATTTTCTATTGGGTTCAGGTCTGGAGACTGGCTAGGCCACTCCAGGAACTTCAGATGCTTCTTACGGAGCCACTCCTTAGTTTCCCTGGCTGTGTGTTTCGGGTCGTTGTCATGCTGGAAGACCCAGCCACGACCCATCTTCAATGCTCTTACTGAGGGAAGGAGGTCGTTGGCCAAGATCTCGCGATACATGGCCCCATCCATCCTCCCCTCAATACGGTGCAGTCGTCCTGTCCCCTTTGCAGAAAAGCATCCCCAAAGAATGATGTTTCCTCCTCCACGCTTCACGGTTGGGATGGTGTTCTTGGGGTTGTACTCATCCTTCTTCTTCCTCCAAACACGTCGAGTGGAGTTTAGACCAAAAAGCTCAATTTTTGTCTCATCAGACCACATGACCTTCTCCCATTCTTCCTCTGGATCATCCAGATGGTCATTGGCAAACTTCAGACGGGCCTGGACATGCCCTGGCTTGAGCAGGGGGACCTTGCGTGCGCTGCAGTATTTTAATCCATGACGGCATAGTGTGTTACTAATGGTTTTCTTTGAGACTGTGGTCCCAGCTCTCTTCAGGTCATTGACCAGGTCCTGCCGTGTAGTTCTGGGCTGATCCCTCACCTTCCTCATGATCATTGATGCCCCACGAGGTGAGATCTTGCATGGAGCCCCAGACCGAGGATGATTGACCGTCATCTTGAACTTCTTCCATTTTCTAATAATTGCGCCAACAGTTGTTGCCTTCTCACCAAGCTGCTTGCCTATTGTCCTGTAGCCCATCCCAGCCTTGTGCAGGTCTACAATTTTATCCCTGATGTCCTTACACAGCTCTCTGGTCTTGGCCATTGTGGAGAGGTTGGAGTCTGTTTGATTGAGCGTGTGGACAGGTGTCTTTTATACAGGTAACGAGTTCAAACAGGTGCAGTTAATACAGGTAATGAGTGGAGAACAGGAGGGCTTCTTAAAGAAAAACTAACAGGTTTGTGAGAGCCGGAATTCTTACTGGTTGGAAGGTGATCAAATACTTATGTCTTGCAATAAAATGCAAATTAATTACTTAAAAATCATACAATGTGATTTTCTGGATTTTTGTTTTAGATTCCGTCTCTCACAGTTGAAGTGTACCTATGATAAAAATTACAGACCTCTACATGCTTTGTAAGTAGGAAAACCTGCAAAATCGGCAGTGTATCAAATACTTGTTCTCCCCACTGTATATACATACACATACCTATATAGACATACATACTTTTTTAAAGAATATACCTTTATTATTATTCCCCGCAACCCTACCACCGCTCCCCCAATTGGAGTAAACTAATAAACACTTCTGCTTTTACCTTCAATTTATACATCTTATACCCATTTTACAGACACAGTCTACTTTATAATAGTTCTCTCTTGTTTGTTCTTAGTCCTTCCTCTATTTCTGTTGTCCATCCAATTTTATTTCCACTTGTAACTGTGCTATTTCACAAAAGCTCCGCACCTATACACATTTCACAGATCCCGTATGCCCTACATTGTTTATCTTGTTATTAGTCCCACCCTTCAGTTCCACTCTACCCTTCCCATCTATCTTCCAACATCATCCATTTCAACTGTGCTGTGATGCTTCACAAAAGATTTGAACCTTCCTATTCTCATAGCTTCTACAGATTGTAAATTAAAAATAAACATTTTTGCTAAAATAATTATTATATTATTGATTGATTGACTATGTCTTTTCAAATCCCCCAGTATTGCTATCTGTAGCGTTAGTTCTAGGCAAATGTTGCAATTCTTCAGCCATTCCTGGACCTGTGACCAAAAACGAGCTACATATGGACAATACCAAAATAAATGATCTAATGACTCTGCCTCCTCACAACAGAATCTGCAGAGCTGGGAAGATTGTATACCCCATATATATAACATTCTATTAGTTGCAAGAATTTTGTACAGTAATTTAAATAGAAAAATTCGAAGTTTTGAATCCGGCGTTGTTTTGCGTATCAATTCATAAACCATTTGCCATGGAATGGGTACATCGAAAATCTCTTCCCAACTATTTTGCAATTTATATGGCACAGCTGTCAGTTTTTTGGTCCTTAAATGAAATTGGTATATGTTTTTATTTATCACACTTTTCTTTAACCAACATAGTGTACTTAATACATTTTTGGAACTAAAACGATTTCACTCAGATTATAATTAATTATAGATCATATACATCTGGAAACACTGAACAGTTACTTTAAACATGGAATCCATACAGTAGACCTATTTCACAATCTAGATGTCTTTTTAATGCACTATACTACACTTGTGGAAATATTTCAGGGAAATATTTACTAAGGGCTATCATCCTTGTTTGGTACAGATTTGTTTTTTGAGATAAAACATTTCCAGCACTGTATAAGTGATTGTTCGGCATCATCATCAGGGCCTCTTCATTTGTTAATAAATATGTTATACTTAACAGTTTACCTGAATGTTCATCATTATTTCCCTTATAATGGACCGGTTAAGGTTTTATTTGATTCTTACATTGTAACATGCAGCATTTATATAGGAACAAATACAAACTATTGCAAACTTATTATAAAACGCATGTGTTTTCTAACCATGGAAATTCATACCTGAAAATGAAAATGTACATATACATTATATACAAATCTGAATATAATTTTGTATATAATTTATATACAAATGATAAACAAAACTCATAACTGGGGTGCAACTCAACATTAATAAGGTGTTCTTAATGTTTTATACACTCAGTGTATGTTGATTTATAAAAACAATATGAAACCTATTAGGACAACAAAATGTTGTAGAGTTTACATTATCAGAACATATGCTTTACTTATAATATTCATAGAGGACTATATAATTAATATATTTTGTCTCACATATGTCATACCATATCTATGTAAGACAATCACCACAATCATGTATTCAGTTGTATTTTCCACATAAGGCATATACGTTAACACATACAGTACGCCAATACACCACTAACATACAGTACAGTAAGGCAAAACATGCAACATCTTACCAGATTCTTATTTGATTTTTGTACAAATAATCTTCTTCTGCCATACAAGATTCTTATTTGATTATGATCATTTTCCATATGGGGATAAACTAGTAGGTTAATTTCCCAGCCAAGCAGATACAAGTAGTCGAGTCATTTTGGTTGTGAAGTGTTTTATCAAAAACCTTTGTTCTTTGTTTATAACAAAATGCAATTCAGCACTTGACTGTCTATTGGATCAGCCTGTCACAGACCCTCCCATTCAACACCACCTCATAAGATGAGGAAGTACATTGTTTATGAGGATTGCCTGCTGCAGTTGTTTGAGAGATTTCCAGTTTGCAGCTAAACATGCAACATAGAGAACACCAGCAAAGGGAACATCAAATTTACATTTTAAATTTAAGTCATTTAGCAGACGTGCTTATCCAGAGCGACTTACACTAGTGAGCGCATACATTTTCATACTGGTCCCCCGTGGGAATCAAGCCCACAACCCTGGCGTTGCAAGCCCCATGCTCTACCAACTGAGCTACATGGGACATGTACGCAGACATGCCCTCGCTGTGAGCATTCCTACGAATGGAACAGGGAGGACACTTGAATCAGGTTGATCATGTTTTACCTGGTCAAAGGTCAAAACAGTTTAGGGTTTTGTCCCAATTCACCTTCATTGCCTAGCTTGGTGGAACCAGCCTGATTTCTGCTTTTAGCATTCTATTTCACATATAACGATATCTGAAGTGAAATAGAAAGGCGAATGCAGCAATCAGGTTGGTTCCACCAAGCTAATCATCACCACCATTAATAATGCAATCAGTGCATTGTTTGTGTGTGACCGACCAGTATCTTTGATGATATACAGTACGTTGCCATGCCCATCAATGGGGCGCCGGGAAAGACCTTGCCTCCAGCCTCACCTCGTCTGTTCACCAATGGTCGTTGATGGGGAAACCAGAATTAGGTAGGTTTAGTCTGACCTGTTCAAACTTCAATATAGTATATGTTTGTTTGTCAGATATCACCTATTCTAACTGCCATTGGTCATAGAACAGTGACTGTGTATGTGTGCCCAGATGCATCTACGAAGCCAGCACTTGGAGACTTGCATGATGATGTGATGGAGTCCTGACTGACAGACAGGCTTGACACTGACGTTTCTGAACGGAGAGAGACCTGGCACTCAACATAAACGTTTTACTAGACAACTTTTACTTGTATTGTCTTTTTTTGTTATTGAATTTAATGGTATCCTTCATTATGGGGAGGGAAAAACCCTGTGTGTTCTGCACCAGGATCAGGGAACTCCTGTTGTATACATGACACCAAACAGGAAGGTTTGACCACTCTGACATGTTCACCAAGGTAGCCCCATTACCACCTGACAAAATCCCGATAGGCACAGTATCTGTATCAGCTGGGAATGACAACGAAAGGTACACAGTGTTATATTAGCTGCTTCTATGGTATTATGTAAAGGGTTGTTTATTCCAAATTGACCTGCCACTACATTTGAAAGCCATTAAAACAATTTGTTTAGAAAATCTACATAAATTCAGCAATTGCATTCTGCTCATATTACTCTGTAGGCTACTGACCTCCAAGCCAACTCACGTTTGGCACCTGTCATGGCCGCCAGCATTTCTTGAGGTGCAAGCCAAAAAACAAGGCCAAATCAGCTGTTGCAGTTCCCCTTTAACCTTTATCTAGTTGTTTTCTAGACGTCTCCTGGTTCTGTATGTTTATAGTGTTCTATGTGTGTTTTCTTTCTTTCCCGCTTCTCAGCTGTAATGCTCTCTTTTAGAGTGTGGGTTCCTTTTACTAACACTTCATTTTTCGATTGTTTTTCCCTTTTTGACATGGTTTTTGTTCTATTAGAAATACATCTATATGTATAGTACTATCTAGTATTTGTATTCCTATCTGATTGTATAACATTTAGTGGCCTTCATGGGTACTTCAGATCATTTATCAATATTGCATAGCAACTATTCTGAAATACTACTTACAAACTGAATTTAGAATGTTTGTATAAATAAAAAGTGTTATTTATCAAACAATCCTACAAGCATCATACTCACACCTGTAAGAGATAACCATTGATCAATACCAATTGTTTTTAGCTATTAGCTATTAGCTATTTGCATTTCGAAACGCCTTTAATCAACCATGTATGATCAAAATCATCCCGCTAAAGCCCATGGGAATATACAACGCAGTACCATGAAATACAATGGCGCAACAAAAAAGGGGGAGAGACAGAGGTAATAGTGTCGGAGATTGAGTACAGCATTTATTTGGCTCGCTCAGTTGTGGCATGACCAGAAAAAATTAAAACATAGGGACAAAGAGAGGACCAAAAAGACAATTCAAGTTGCTTTAGCAATGGCAAATATACTTCAAATGAGTAGGCAACACTCACCAATACGCCATCCATCCTCAACAGCTCCCTCCTGTAGGCGTATAGGCTAATGTATAGGCTAACAATGCTGTTCTGCAGAATGAACGAGTTGTGCATTCCACCTGACTACCTTGCCACCACAGTCAGCAGCATATTTTGCGCATCACATAACCTATCATTGCCTTGTTTGTATCTGGGAACCCATTGTTGGCAAAGAAACCCCTCTTGACCTGTTGTGCGATGGTGTATGTCAATTGTATGGGGGTTCCCAGATACATAGGGGTTCAGCTGTTTGAAGCTGGTGTACAATACTGAACGTAAAATAGGCTAAATCCAAATAAAACACATACAACAGATCTACCGCTTCTTGCATTTACATTTACATGTTAGTCATTTAGCAGAAGCTCTTATCCAGAGCAACTTACAGTAGTGACTTCATACATTTGTTTTTACTTTTTTCTTGGACTTGTTTTCAATGAGAATGACAGATCTATAACTCCCATTTCTATGTGAATTTCATCGGGTTGCCCATACAGTTACATATTGCAGCCTTTATTAGGAAGAGCGTTGGGTGTTGAGCAATAGTATATCCTATACAATTGCGCACACTAGGTTTCCAATCTGAGGCACAAAAACATGAATTCATTACCTTGATGCTTTGTTTGTTAAATCGAATGAGACCATGTGTAACAGTATAACTTTAAGGCAGCCCCTCGCCCCGACCCGGGCGCAAACCAGGGACCTTCTGCACACACCAACAACAGTCAACCATGAAGCATCGTTACCCATCGCTCCACAAAGGCCGCGGCCCTTGCAGAGCAAGGGGAACCACTACTTCAAGGTCTCAAAGCGAGTGACGTCACCGTTTGAAAGGCTATTAGCGCGCACCACCGCTAACTAGCTAGCCATTTCACATCGGTTACACATGCTGTAGATCAATCAGACAACAACAGATGATCAACATCAATTCGCTAGAGATATTAGATTCACTGTGGATCCAGGCACAAATGTTTTCACCTGCATAACGAATGAGACACCAAAATACTTTTCTCGCAAACACCTTTCTTCCAGCAGTTGTTCTATCACATGCACTATCGCAACAGCTGTTCGTCACTTGACTGTCATTTGGATAATTCCTTCCTGGATCAGATGATGATTAAACGTAACTAATCAGCTGGACACCAAATGAGCATCCAACAAGTATAATGCTTAATTACTGAAGAACCATGTTAATGACAGTATCGATTTAGGTTTTAAGTATCAAGTTAAGGTGACTCTTTCGTTAGAAGCATTCCGTTTTGCAATCGCATACATCATTTTGGATTTGTGTGCCCATGAAAACTGTTTCCACCCTGTAACATATGGAGACACGAAATGTTACGTAGTTACCCTGCATTTCTGATATCTTCACACAAAAACTGTCTGACAGCTAGATCTAGTATTCTTACAGGGTTCAAGTTAAATGTCTAATTTAACTGATTAATGCTTAATATATGATATAATAACAACTTACACTGCCATAAATGCAAGAACAGAAAAGTAATGTTTTATGTCACACGATTTTGGACAAATGTAGACAAATGTAACATATGTCAATGTTAAGCAAGCTAGCTAACTTTATTATTAGTAATGTTAGCTAGTTTATCAAGCTAGCTAAAATCTTATTGGTTGAATAATTTATCCCACTTCAAAGGCAAGTGAACACATTCATGTCAGAGGTATGACTTCCCACTTCCCAGTTTCTCATTTCTCACAAGAGGACATGAAGCTACCCTGAAATTGTAATACCCTTCCTGTTTTGTTATAGTAATTCACTTATAGCCTGCACATGGAGAGAAATAAACATGTTTAAGTTCCTTAATTGGTGTCCTTGTGAATATAGTGATTAAAGAATGGCACATGCTACGTAAAGTGTTAAAACAATATTAACATCCTTCATCCATTGAAATACATGCTTGTAAGATCAATGTTACATTACATAAGTTGGCTATGGCAATTGGTTATAATTTTGGAACTAGCTAATGATAGTTAATTTATTACCCAAGCCCTAGAATGTGACACTAAAGCAGATGCCAAAAAAGCTGTCTAGCTAAATAGCTTGATTTTAACGTATAAGAATACTGATGGAGTGAGGTGTGGGTCATGTAATGGAATAATATTTAGTGTGGTGTTATAGGATGTATAGTGATGTTTCATTGTCTCAAGTGTTTGGGCAGGTGGAGCAAACAGGCTCTTATGTCAGTGTTAGGTCCGGGTATCTCGCCGATATTCTCCCATCGTTGGATGGTGGGATCATAGCGATGCACCAGTCTGGTCTCCCTGTATCTCTCTTGGCAGTATCCTCCCAGCACATAGA
The DNA here is from genome assembly GCF_045679555.1 of Salvelinus alpinus. NCBI lineage: Eukaryota > Metazoa > Chordata > Actinopteri > Salmoniformes > Salmonidae > Salvelinus > Salvelinus alpinus. The sequence continues at coordinate 21,257,230 of NC_092116.1, forward strand.
TCTTCCCCTCCAGAACCACAGAGGCTGCTCCAACATGGGAGACGACCAGGGGCGTGAGGGTACTCCAGGAGTCACTAACAGGGTCGTAGACCTCACAGGCCAGCTGGTCGATAGACGTCATGTTTTCATCAACAGTGACTCCTCCGGCAACATAAAGATGGTTGTTTAAAGTCTCCATGCAGTGATAGGCTCGAGGTTGGCTCATCTCTGCCAGGTAGGTTGTTCCTCTCTCAGGATGGTACAGGAACATGGACACCAGACACTGGTACCTGCAGTCGAACCCTCCTGAGATGAAGACCTTTCCATCCAACAATGTGGCAGCATGGCAACTCAAGGTCATATCCAAGGGTTGGGCAAAGCTAACAGGGAAGGCCACATTTGGTAAAGATAGCAACAAAGAAACAAAGTTTTGCTTAAGTTACATACCATTTCCAATGAAACCATTAACTACCGCAAGTGATTCTGTGTTACCATTCCTACCAAAGAAAAACCTTACCTCCAGGAATCTGTATTTGGACAGTAGCGCTCCACACTACCCAGGTTAGTTTCTGGATCAATGTACCCTCCAATGGCATATATCATCTCGTCCAGAACAACCACAGAAAAATTACACCTTTTCTCCTGCAAGTTGGCCAATCTCTCCCAGCGGTTCTGAAGCAGATCATATCTGAAAGAACACAAAGAATGAGAGATGAAGGAAGAATATAATGTAAAAACATAAATATGTAAAAATATTAATACCTAATGGACTCATTGGTTAGTAGATACAAACCCAAAAGTTCTTATCTCACCTGTAGACCGAGTTTAGAACGCCAAGCATGCCTTTATAATTCTGTCCCCCGAGCACGTACAACTTCCCTGCGACTACAGCCAATTCGTGACTTAACCTTGGTGGCTTTGGCATCTCTCCCAGCAACCTCCACTCAACTGTCTTCACAACGCCTGTGTAGTTCCTCAGAGAGTTCCCAAACCACAGTTCTCGACTGGGGGTTCGCCGGATAAAGTCGGCAGAGATCTGGTCTCCACCCACCAAGACTAGGCTGTCCTTTGGCAGGTAGACCCTGCACGGGGTCTCAGATGCAACGTGATAAGAGCGAAAGTCCTCCAGCATAGTCTGGTAGAGACGTTTTATGTTGCATTCAGTCCACAGTTTTGCAGTTTTAACTTCACTGAACTCCTTGAATGTCATGAGAGGAAAGTGGACGTTCTTCATCAGCTCTTTGGTGAGTTTAATCCTTTCGCTGGGACAGGCCTCGATCCAGACCACCACTGCCTTGAAGACCACAAGCTCAGAGGGCACAAAGAGGGAGTTGCTTTTCAGGTATTTTCTAAGCTTCTTGACTGGCAGGTCTTGGAATTTAGGGGTTGCTGCCACATTTTCGAAGTGTCTCAGGATAAAGTCGTTGGCCACTTCAAGGAGTTCCGTTACGCCATAAGCCTCTGCGAAGGACGCCACGTCCAGGCAGGAGTGGGCGTCCATTTCTTGTTTCAGGAAGTCGAGGCACAGCAAGAGGGCGGGCTGGAACTGGAGCTGGAAGGCAATGCAGGTGATCTCAAAGACACGTCCCCAGCTGAGGGGGAGGTACCCGCTGTAGGAGTAGCCAATCAGGGCCTCCAGCTCTGAGGCTTGTAGGAAGGGAAGGGCCACACAGGCCTGCTTGGATTCCTTCATCCCGCTGGTGAACATTCCCCGGAAGTAGTCACTGCTGGCAGACAGGAGCACTCTGTGGACTTGAGTCAGGAGAGAGAAGAGGAAATTGAATATTGCTGTTATCACCAGGTAGCTCATATAGACTACTTCCACATCTGGTTTATCATGACTCTTATGAATTCAGATGTAAGACAAAAAGCATAATCTTACAATTTGTTTTGATCACAGACGAGTGCTCAACAATAAACAATTTCATTTAAATCTTTCTCATTATAAAATCTGATTATTATTATGTTATTATATATTAATATACTAATAATATTTATATATCAACCTATTATTCTTATATACAGTGTTTTTCGTAAGTATATGGAGTAGCCAGCCAAATAGAAAAGTACCGGTGATAGCCCCCAATTTTTTGCAGCACGAGCTCTATTTTGGTGCACTCTGGTACATTCTAATGCCTTGATTCCATCCAAAATACACAGCTACATTTTGAATACTTTAATAACTTTACAATGACTGCAATAAAATGACTTTGCAAAAAAAAATCCTGAAAATGTATGAATTCTGTGGGTTGTTAATTGTTTTGGATAACGTCGAAGCCTATACGATCAGGAATACTTTCTAAGTAAGATACATTTTCTTTTTTTTTTACATGAAACCTTTCTTCTCTTGGAAAGTAAGTGATATTTACTGCAAGATATAAATTACCACATTTATTTTTAGTTAATAGTTTGGCCTGTCAATCAATCACTGTAGGTGGGATTGTCAGGCGAGGAGGCAGGATGACTTTGACTCACAGAGTTGGTAGGGTTTCAGACCTGTCAATCATTCACTGTGGGTGGGAGTTTGAAGTAAAGCGGTAGATTAGCAATCTAGTCAGAAAAAAAGTATAGTCAGTCCTTTGAATTACATTTACTGTGGCATAAACTAAATCTAGTCTACTATTTCAATGTAGTTTATTTTGGCAAAAAAATGAAGAAAAAAGGTTAAACATGGATTGTCGTGGAAAATTGCGATATTATGTTATAGTACTTGTAAGATTATATTATAATCTTTGTATTGCATTAGAATGGTTGTTTTATTCGACAGAATAGAATCTGTGTGTTCCACTGAGGATGGGCCTCTATGAGATAGCTGTCACGACTTCCGCCGAAGTCGGCCCTTCTCCTTGTTCGGGTGGTGTTCGGCGGTCGACGTCACCGGCTTTCTAGTCACCATCGATCCATTTTTCAGTTTCGTTTTGTTTTGTCTGTATTTTACACACCTGGTTTCAATTCCCCCCATCATGTTCCCTATTTAACCCTCTGTCTTTCATTTATGTTTGTCCGTGATTGTTTGTGCGTTAGGTGTTGTATTTGATACGTGTCCGTATCTGTTTCTTTTCCATTTGTGGAATTGTGCATATATTTTGAGTAAAAACTCTGTGGTTTCGCTCAGACCTGTGTCCTGCGTTTGACTCCATACATTCTCCGCACACAACCCTGACAATAGCACTGACAGAGGAGATTTACGATGTCTTTGGTCAATAAAGCCTAAAGAGCATTCCAGATAGTGAGGTAATGTTTTTGTACTATGAAGTACCAGGAACGAGATTAGAACCTCGTCTTAGAGACCAAACTGAACAATAATTTATAGCTAATGCTATCTGCGTATGGGATACTCCTTTCTCAAGTAAAAGGCCCTTTGTGAAGAGTTCCTGAGATCTGTGGTTCGTCATGTAAATTGAGAGGGGTGTATCTTGGCTATAAAAGATCTTTGTATTCTACTGTAGGGACTCTCAGAATTCATTATAGACACCTTTAATAATACCATATAAGTATCATGACATTAGCTTTTATAACCTTCAATCTGTTTTCTTTTATCCTATTTTGGAACAGAACGAGGCTCTCTCTCCAATACTTATTGTTCCTGTAGTGATGATTTGACATCTTCTGCGAATGTTTTATCATCATTTCCCAGCTAGCACAGTGGATCTGGGCCGATTCCGGCTGAGAGTCGGGGCACTGGGCTGAGAGTCAGACTCTGCCGACGTAATGTGGCCCGAGTCTGGGCCGCCTTCGGCAGTATTACTAATGGCTAGGATGCGGGGATTAAGTTCGGGCCGATTCCGGTGTGCGTTATCTGGCCCAAATGTATCACTTGGGGCTCGGGCCGAATCCGGTGGGAGCTTTCTGGCCCAAATGCATTACTTTGGGCTCGGGCCGATTGGGGCTACTCTCTGGCAGGTGATTACACGAGCTGCTTTATATAATTAACATTTCATTATGTCTTTATTTTTTCCATATTTTCCTCATTGTTTATGTGATCGAAAAAATACAATTAACATTTAAATGAAATTCTTTAAGAGTCCTGTGTAGTATTTTAGTTTTTTGATACTTTGTGCAATGCAATTGATAAACATTAAAAACTTAGTGGATGGAAGCTTCCGAGTGCCGCAGTGGTTTAAGACACTGCATCGCAGTACGTTTCTACAGATTCAGGTTTGAGACCCGTGCCGGCCGCGACCGGGAGACCCATGAGGCGATGCACAATTGTCCCAGCATCGTACAGGTTAGGGAAGTCCTTGACCCATTGCGCTGTAGCGACTCCTGTGGCGGGCTAGGCACATGCACGCTGACACGGTCACCAGGTGTATGGTGTGTCCTCCGTCACAAATAGCTTTTTTGTAGATGGGTATATTTTGTATGTATAAAATGTATAATAGTCATGTTTAAAAAGACTATATCGGGTAATTTTGTATACCTTTATTTAAATTTGCATTGGGCCGCTTCTGGGGGGGATTCTGGTAAGATGCAGGCAAATTCAGCTGAATTCTGGTAGACGGAAATGGCCCGATGTACTTGGGCCGATTCTGGGTAGTCATTCATTTTGATTCCGGGCCGGTTCAATCAATTCCGGTCCCTGAGGGCCCAGAGGGCCGCTTCCTCATTGCTAGCTGGGTTATCTGCAGATAATTGCCAAAAAGCAGTAGCAGCCTACCAGTATGCAAATTAGGCAGCCAAATGAAAGTCACCAATGTGATCGGTTCCAGTCACCTAAAAGATTTGTTCAGACAGAGTCCTTAATTCGCAAACAATCCTACCCATCACTAGGCTATACTGACAAGTCACTTTAGCGGTCAGTGCTAAGTCTCGACATGGGCTTAGAATCTAAGGAAAATAGAAACAAGATATTTTGTTTACTTGTCCCAATGCAATACCATTTATTCAGTCAGTTCGACACCTTTTATAAACTAATCAACACAAGCTGTTCGGTCGTCAATCGAAGTACAGTAAATTACCTATGCGGCCGACTTCGTGGCTGGCTATATAGGCCTATGAAACACGCTAAATCAAATAAATGAATGTTCCACAAAACAACACATGAGTAGATTTCAACTCATCGTCACCACTTACATTACAACAGACGTGTAAATTCACTCCTCCGTGAAAAGAAATTTGACAGCAGCCAACCACAACGCACAGCCAACCACAGAGCACAAAAATAATACAGGTACCGAGAGGCAGGACAGACAGCAGACTGACAAACCAGCAAGGTTTCCCTGTCGCTCACTTAGATAAATCCAGGGGCGCAACTTTGGAATTAGAAGTGGGGGGACATGATACTTTTAAAAAATCCAGTTGGATAAACACTGTAAACAGCCTACACGACCGCTTGGAGGTGTCCGCATGGTCCTAAAGCACACCGTTGATTCGTTTTGTATCACATTCCAATGCTAAAAATGCCATTTCAGAATGTGGGGGGGACATTTCCCACAGTCTCCAGTGAAAGTTGTGCCCCTGAATAGATCACTACAAGATGCATAACCTATCTTTCATTCTAGCGGGAGAATAGAGCCCCACAGTGGAGGTGTCATAATACCAATAAAACCTAGCGGTCAAACGGAAATGTTTCCAAACGTTTTTCCACTGTTCATTTTTCTCATAGGGGATTTTAGAAACACTTAAAAATAAGGGCTGTGTTTCGTGTACAGTCATGGCCGAAAGTTTTGAGAATGACACAAATATTAATTTCCACAAAGTTTGCTGCTTCAGTGTGTTTAGATATTTTTGTCAGATGTAACTATGGAATACTGAAGTAGAATTATAAGCATTTCATAAGTGTCAAAGGCTTTTATTGACAATTACATGAAGTTGATGCAAAGAGTCAATATTTGCAGTGTTGACCCTTCATTTTCAAGACCTCTGCAATCTGCCTTGGCATATCAATTAACTTCTGGGCCACATCCTGACTGATGGCAGCCCATTCTTGCATAATCAATGCTTGGAGTTTGTCAGAATTTGTGTGTTTTTGTTTGTCCACCCACCTCTTAAGGATTGACTACAAGTTCTCAATGGGATTAAGGTCTGGGGAGTTTCCTGGCCATGTACTCAAAATATCGATGTTTTGTTCCCTGAGCCACTTAGTTACCACTTTTGCCTTATGACAAGGTGCGCCATCATGCTGGAAAAGTCATTGTTCATCACAAAACTGTTCCTGGATGGTTGGGAGAAGTTGCTCTTGGAGGATGTGTTGGTACCATTCTTTATTCATGGCTGTGTTCTTAGGCAAAATTGTGAGTGAGCCCACTCCCTTGGCTGAGAAGCAACCCCACACATGAATGGTCTCAGGATGCTTTACTGTTGGCATAACACAGGACTGATGGTAGCGCTCACCTTGTCTTCTACGGACAAGCTTTTTTCCGGATGCCCGAAACAATCGGAAAAGGATTCATCAGAGAAAATGACTTTACCCCAGTCCTCAGCAGTCCAATCCCTGTACCTTTTTGCAGAATATCAGTCTGTCCCTGATGTTTTTCCTGGAGAGAAGTGGCTTCTTTGCTGCCCTTCTTGACACAAGGCCATCCTCCAAAGGTCTTCGCCTCACTGTGCGTGCAGATGCACTCACACCTGCATGCTGCCTTTCCTGAGCAAATCTGTACTGGTGGTGCCCCGATCCCGCAGCTGAATCATCTTCAGGAGACGGTCCTGGCACTTGCTGGACTTTCTTAGGCGCCCTGAAGCCTTCTTCACAACAATCGAACCGCTCTCCTTGAAGTTCTTGATGATCCGATAAATGGTTGATTTAGGTGCAATCTTACTGGCAGCAATATCCTTGCCTGTGAAAACCTTTTTGTGCAAAGCAATGATGACGGCACGTGTTTCCTTGCAGGTAACCATGGATGACAGAGGAAGAACAATGATTCCAAGCACCACCCTCCTTTTGAAGCTTCCAGTCTGTTATTCAGACTCAATCAGCATGACAGAGTGATCTCCAGCCTTGTCCTCATCAACACTCACACCTGTGTTAACGAGAGAATCACTGACATGATGTCAGATGGTCCTTTTGTGGCAGGGATGAAATGCAGGGGAAATGTTTTTGGGGGATTCAGTGCATTTGCATTGCAAAGAGGGACTTGCAATTAATTGTAATTCATCTGATCACTCTTCATAACATTCTGTAGTATATGCAAATTGCCACCATACAAACTGAGGCAGCAGACTTTGTGAAAATTAATATTTGTCACAATGGCGTGTATAAGTGGCAGAGGAAGTCAGGCGCAGGAGAGTCAAATAGAGTGTAGAATGGAGTACTTTAATTAAAGTCCTAGTAATCTGCTCCATAACACTCACGGAAAAAATATAAAACAAATCTGGGTACGAAGACCCGTCGCACACCTATACACAATTAACACAACACATGACAACGAACAATCTCTGACAAACACATGAAGGGAAACAGAGGGTTAAATACACAACAGGTAATGAATGGGATTGACAACAGGTGTGTGGGAAGACAAGACAAAACCAATGGAAAATGAAAAATGGATCGATGATGACTAGAAGACCGGTGAAGTCGACCGCCGAACACCGCCCGGACAAGGAGAGGCAACGACTTCGGCAGAAGTCGTGACATTACCCCCCCCCTGACGCGCGGCTCCAGCAGCGCGTCGACACCGGCCTCGGGGACGACCCGGAGGGCGAGGTGCAGGGCGATCCGGATGGAGGCGGTGGAATTCTTTTAACATAGAAGGATCTAAAACGTCCTCCACCGGAACCCAGCATCTCTCCTCCGGCCCGTACCCCTCCCAGTCCACGAGGTACTGAAGGCCCCTCGCCCGACGTCTCGAATCCAAAATGGATCGAATAGCGTACGCCGGGACCCCCTCGATGTCTAGAGGAGGCGGAGGAACTTCACGCACTTCAGCCTCCTGGAGCGGGCCAGCCACCACCGGCCTGAGGAGAGACACATGGAACGAGGGGTTAATACGGTAATTAATGGGCAGTTGTAATCTATAACATACCTCGTTCACTCTCCTCAGGACTTTAAACGGCCCCACAAACCGCGGACACAGCTTCCGGCAGAGCAGGCGGAGGGGCAGGTTTCGGGTCGAGAGCCAGACCCTGTCCCCTGGTACGAACACCGGGGCCTCACTGCGGCGACGGTCTGCGCCAATTTTCTGGCGCCTTATGGCACGCTGAAGGTGGACGTGGGCTGCCTCCCAAGTTTCCTCAGCGTGCCGAAACCAATTGTCCACCGCAGGAGCTTCGGTCTGACTCTGATGCCAAGGAGCCAGAACCGGCTGATACCCTAATACACATTGAAAAGGGGTAAGGTTAGTGGAGGAGTGACGTAGCGAGTTCTGGGCTATCTCTGCCCAGGGCACGAACTTCGCCCACTCCCCTGGCCGGTCCTGGCAATAGGACCGCAGAAACCTGCCCACATCCTGGTTAACTCTCTCCACCTGCCCATTACTCTCGGGGTGAAAACCTGAGGTAAGACTAACCGAGATCCCCAGACGTTCCATGAACGCCTTCCAGACCCTTGACGTGAACTGGGGACCCCGATCAGACACTATATCCTCAGGCACCCCATAATGCCGGAAAACATGTGTAAACAGAGCCTCCGCAGTTTGTAAGGCCGTAGGGAGACCGGGCAAAGGGAGAAGACGACAGGACTTAGAGAACCGATCCACAACGACCAGGATCGTGGTGTAACCCTGTGAAGGTGGAAGATCAGTCACAAAATCCACTGACAGGTGCGACCACGGCCGTTGAGGAACGGGTAAAGGTAAAAGCTTACCTCTAGGCAGGTGTCTAGGAGCCTTGCACTGGGCGCACACCGAACAGGAGGAAACATAAATCCTCACGTCCTTAGCTAAAGTGGGCCACCAGTACCTCCCATCAAGACAGCGCATCGTCCGACCTATCCCAGGATGACCAGAGGAGGGTGATGTGTGAGCCCAATAGATCAATCGGTCGCGGACAGCAGACGGAACGTACAGACGACCAGCTGGACACTCAGGAGGAGAGGGCTCTGCACGTGACGCCCGCTCAATGTCCGCGTCCAGCTCCCACACTACTGGCGCCACCAAACACGACTCTGGGAGTATGGGAGTGGGATCCATGGGTCGCTCCTCTGTGTCATACAGCCGAGACAATGCGTCTGCCTTGACGTTCTGGGAGCCTGGTCTGTAAGTAAGCGTAAACACAAAACGAGTGAAAAACATGGCCCACCTTGCCTGGCGAGGATTTAGTCTCTTCGCCTGCCGGATGTACTCCAGATTGCGGTGGTCAGTCCAGATGAGAAAAGGGTGATTAGCCCCCTCAAGCCAATGCCTCCACACCTTCAAGGCTTTTACGACAGCTAACAGCTCTCGGTCCCCCACATCATAGTTACGCTCCGCCGGGCTGAGCTTCTTCGAAAAGAAAGCACAGGGGCGAAGCTTCGGTGGCACACCCGAACGCTGAGAGAGCACTGCTCCTATCCCAGCTTCGGATGCGTCCACCTCTACTATGAATGGCAAAGAGGGATCCGGATGAGCCAACACAGGCGCCGAGGTAAACAGAGCCTTCAGTTTACCAAAAGCCCTATTCGCCTCGGCCGACCACTGCAAGCGCACCGGTCCCCCCTTTAGCAGTGAGGTAATGGGAGCTGCAACCCGACCAAAACCCCGGATAAATCTCCGGTAGTAATTGGCAAACCCTAAAAAACGCTGCACCTCCTTTACCGTGGTTGGAGTCGGCCAATTACGCACGGCTGTAATGCGGTCGCTCTCCATTTCCACTCCTGAAGTGGAAATCTGATGCCCTAGGAAGGAGATAGATTGTTGGAAGAACAAGCATTTCTCAGCCTTGACATATAAATCATGCTCCAACAGGCGACCAAGCACCCTGCGCACCAAGGACACATGCTCAGCGCGTGTAGCAGAGTATATCAAAATATCATCGATATACACCACTACACCCTGCCCATTCAGGTCCCTGAAGATCTCATCTACAAACGATTTGAAGACTGATGGAGCATTCATCAACCCATATGGCATGACCAGGTACTCATAATGACCTGAGGTGGTGCTAAATGCCGTCTTCCACTCATCCCCCTTCCTAATACGCACCAGATTGTACGCACTCCTGAGATCCAATTTTGTGAAGAAGCGGGCCCCGCGCATTGACTCCATTACTGTATTAATCAAAGGTAGCGGGTAACTATATTTTACCGTGATTTTATTAAGGTCTCGATAATCAATGCACGGGCGTAAACCGCCATCCTTCTTCTTCACAAAAAAGAAACTCGAAGAGGAGGGTGAAATGGATGGCTGAATGAACCCCTGACGCAGGGATTCAGAGATATAATTATTCATAGCCACTGTCTCCGCTTGCGACAGAGGATACACATGACTCCTGGGATATGCAGCGTCTACCAGGAGATCTATCGCACAATCCCCCTGTCGATGGGGTGGTAATTGAGTCGCCTTCTTTTTACAGAAGGCGAGTGCCAAATCGGCATATTCTGGGGGAATGCGCACGGTGGAAACCTGGTCTGGACTTTCCACCGTAGTAGCACCAACGGAAACCCCTACACACCTACCTGAGCACTCTCGCGACCACCCCGTGAGAGCCCTCTGTGGCCAAGAAACAGTGGGGTTATGAGTAGTTAACCAGGGTAGGCCTAACACCACAGAATACGCAGGAGAATCAATAAGGAAAAGACTAATCTTCTCCTTGTGACCCCCCTGCGTTATCATAGACAAAGGTGCGGTGACCTCCCTGATAAACCCTGACCCTATTGGTCGACTATCTAAGGCATGAATAGGGAAAGGCATATCCACAGAAACAATAGGAATCCCTAAACTATAAGCTAAATTTTTATTAATGAAATTCCCAGCCGCGCCTGAATCTACTAGCGCCTTATACTGGGAATGCAGGGAAAAATCCGGAAAGGTGACAGAGACAAACATAAGTGCAGCAGAGGGCTCTGGATGAGTATGGTGCCTACTCACCTGGGGTGATGCCAGAGTGCCCTGCCTGCCTTCTCTATTCCCAGAGGAACCAACCCGGCACCGATCAGCAGTGTGATCTCTGCGATCATAGATGGTGCTCGAGCGGGTACCCCCTCCGGTCTCCCTGCGCACCATCCCTCCCAATTCCATAGGTTCGGGAGAGAGAGTGCGGGAGGATGGAACAACCAGACCCCGATCTAGACGTCCCCGAGTAGCCAGCATGTTGTCCAGCCTGATGGACATATCCACCAGTTGGTCGAAGTTGAGGGTGGTGTCTCTACAGGCCAGCTCCCGACGGACGTCCTCGCGTAGACTACAACGGTAGTGGTCGATCAGGGCCCTGTCGCTCCATCCAGCGCCGGCAGCCAAAGTCCTAAACTCCAACGCGAACTCCTGAGCACTCCTCTTCCCCTGCCTCAGATGATAGAGGAGCTCACCTGCTGCTCTGCCTTCGGATGGGTGGTCGAATACCTTCCGGAAATGGCAGATGAGCTCCTCAAAATGGTCCAACGCCTTATCCTCTCCACACACAGCGTTGGCCCACTCCAGGGCTTTCCCGGTAAGGCAGGAGATGAGGGCGAAGCTTTTCTCACGGTCTGTTGGTACTGGAGAGACCGTGGCCAGATACAAGTTCAGTTTTAGGAGAAAACCCTGGCAGCTGGCAGTATCTCCATTGTATCCTGTGGGTAGGGATAACTGGATCCTGTTCTGTTCCGGAGGGGAAAAAACGTTCGAAGGAATTCCAGGAGGTGGTGGAGGTACTGGACACGCTCCCTGTCTCTCCAAGCGATCCATACTCTGGATAATACGATCCATGGCAGCGCACAGACTGTCAATCTCCGCCGCGTGTTCCAGGACGCGTTCCTCAACCTCCATTAGTGAAGTGCCTCCTCCTGCTGACTTCATTTTTTGGGTCAGAGATTCTGTCACAATGGCGTGTATAAGTGGCAGAGGAAGTCAGGCGCAGGAGAGTCAAATAGAGTGTAGAATGGAGTACTTTAATTAAAGTCCTAGTAATCTGCTCCATAACACTCACGGAAAAAATATAAAACAAATCTGGGTACGAAGACCCGTCGCACACCTATACACAATTAACACAACACATGACAACGAACAATCTCTGACAAACACATGAAGGGAAACAGAGGGTTAAATACACAACAGGTAATGAATGGGATTGACAACAGGTGTGTGGGAAGACAAGACAAAACCAATGGAAAATGAAAAATGGATCGATGATGACTAGAAGACCGGTGAAGTCGACCGCCGAACACCGCCCGGACAAGGAGAGGCAACGACTTCGGCAGAAGTCGTGACAATATTTGTGTAATTCTCAAAACTTTTGGCCACGACTGTAGGCTAACCCTGGCTTGACATTTTTATAACCATGTAAATCTCTATCATACAAGTTGACTTTTATTAATATATTCAGCTCTATTTACTCTCAGATTCCAAAATTATAATTAGCATAAAAGTGGACATCATGTAAGACTACAAATCCCTGCAAGCTCCTGCACGTCATCTCTAGCTGACACATTTGCTTAAAGGTATTGTGTCAATTTCAAACTGGCACAAGACAATTCACAGAATTGAAATGTTGTCAATGTATTAATTACTACATTTAGCTAACATTAGATAGTTCATCCACGACTGCTCTGCCGACATAATTCCGTCCGTTGTGCCCTCAACCGGCCTTTTCCGGACGTCGGTGAAGAAGCTTCTACTAGCCTCGGCCTGCTAACTTTTTTGAACTCCATGTCTCCCGCTTGCTAGCGTAGTAACGACTACCTAGCGGCTTCCCTGTTTCATCTATTGCCGTTCACTGGACCCTATGATCACTTGGCTACATAGCTGATGCCTGCTGATGCGTCCAGAGATGCAACCTCTCTTATCATCACTCAATGTCTAGGTTTACCTCCACTGTACCCGCACCCTACCATTATCCCCTGAATCTATCCTATCACACCCAGAAATCTGCTCCTTTTATTCTCTGTCCCCAACGCACTAGACGACCAGTTTTGATAGCCTTTAGCCGCACCCTCATCCTACTCCTCCTCTGTTCCTCGGGTGATGTAGAGGTTAACCCAGGCCCTGTGTGTCCCCAGGCGCTCTCATTTGTTGACTTCTGTAACCGTAAAAGCCTTGGTTTCATGTATGTTAACAGCCTCCTTCCTAAGTTTGTTTTACTCACTGCTTTAGCACACTCCGCCAACCCTGATGTCCTTGCTGTGTCTGAATCCTGGCTTAGGAAGGCCACCAAAAATATCCGTCAAGATAGTACTGCCAAAGGGGGAGGAGATGCAATCTACTGCAGAGATAGCCTGCAAAGTTCTGTCATGCTTTCCAGGTCTTGCCCAAACAGTTCGAGCTTCTAATTTTAAAAATGAATCTCTCCAGAAATAAGTCTCTCACTTTTGCCGCCTGTTACAGACCCCCCTCAGCTCTCAGCTGTGCCCTGGACACCATATGTTAATTGACTGCCCCTCATCTATCTTCAGAGTTTGTTCTATTAGGTGACCTAAACTGGGATATGCTAAACACCCCGGCCGTCCTACAATCTAAGCTAGATGCCCTCAATCTCACACAAATTATCAAGGAACCTACCAGGTACAACCCTAAATCCGCAAACATGGGCACCCTCATAGGTATTATCCTGACCAACTTGCCCTACAAATACACCTCTGCTGTTTTCAATCAGGATCTCAGCGATCACTGCCTCATTGCCTGCATCCGCTATGGGTCCGCGGTCAAACGACCACCCCTCATCACTGTCAAACGCTCCCTAAAACACTTCTGCGAGCAGGCCTTTCTAATCGACCTGGCCCGGGTATCATGGAAGGATATTGACCTCATCCCGTCAGCAGAGGATGCCTAGTCGTTCTTTAAAAGTAATTTCCTCACCATCTTAAATAAACATGCCCCTTTCAAAAAATGTAGAACTAAGAAAAGATATAGCCCTTGGTTCACTCCAGGCCTGACTGCCCTCGACCAGCACAAAAACATCCTGTGGCGGACTGCACTTGCATCGAATAGTCCCCGCGATATGCAACTTTTCAGGGAAGTCAAGAACCAATACACGCAGTCAGTTAGGAAAGCAAAGGCGAGCTTTTTCAAACAGAAATTTTAATCCTGTAGCTCTAACTCCAAAAAGTTCTGGGACACAGTAAAGTCCATGGAGAATAAGAGCACCTCCTCCCAGCTGGCCACTTCACTGAGGCAAGTAAACACTGTCACCACCGATAAATCCACGATAATCGAGCATTTCAATAAGCATTTCTCTATTGCTGGCCATGCTTTCCTCCTGGCTACACCAACCCCGGCCAACAGCTCCGCACCCCCTGCAGCAACTTGCACAGAAGCTACTTGCCCAAGCCTCCCCAGCTTCTCCTTCACCCAAATCTAGATAGCAGATGTTCTTAAAGAGCTGCAAAGCCTGTACCCATACAAATGAGCTGGGCTAGAGAATCTGGACCCTCTCTTTCTAAAATTATCCGCCACCATTGTTGCAATCCCTATTACTAGTCTGTTCAACCTCTCTTTCGTATTGTCCGAGATTCCTAAAGATTGGAAAGCTGCCGCGGTCATCCCCCTCTTCAAAGGGGGTGACACTCTAGACCCAAACTGTTACAGACCTACGTATATCCATCCTGCCCTGCCATTCTAAAGTCTTCGAAAGCCAAGTTAACTTCTCTAGGGTAGGGGGCAGCATTTTCACTTTTGGATGAAAAGCATACCCAAATTAAACTGCCAGCTACTAATCCCCAGAAAATAAAATATGCATATTATTAGTAGATTTGGATAGAAAACACTCTGAAGTTTATAAAACTGTTTGAATCATGTCTGTGAGTATAACAGAACTTATTTAGCAGGCGAAACCCCGAGGACAAACCATTCAGATATTTTTTTTGAGGTCACTCTCTTTTCAATGAGATTTCATTGGGAAACCAGATTTCTAAGCGACTTGCTTGCAGTTCCTATGGCTTCCACTGGATGTCAACAGTCTAGAGAAATTGGTTGAGGTTATTCCTTTGTGTAATGAAGAAATACGGCCATCTTGAAGTCGAGTCACTCTAGGCGTCCTGTGAGATAGAAGCGCATGACCAGAAGGCATGCTACGGTTGGTTTTAATCCTGTATTGAACACAGATAATCCCGTCTTCAATTTTTTCAATTATTAACATAAAAAAATACCTAAAGTTGTATTACAAAAGTAGTTTGACATTTTTTGGCAAAGTTTACAGGTAACCTTTGAGATATTTTGTCGTCACGTTTGAGCAAGTTGGAACCTGTGTTTTTCTGGATCAAACACGCCAAATAAATGGACAATTTGGATATATATCGACGGAATTAATAGAACAAAAGGACCATTTGTGATGTTTATGGGACATATTGGAGTGCCAACAACAGAAGCTCGTCAAAGGTAAGGCATGAAATATATTTTTATTTTTGCGTTTTGTGTCGTGCCTGCAGGGTTGGAATATGCTTATCTCTCTTTGTTTAAAATGGTGCTATCCTCAGATAATAGCATCGTATGCTTTTGCCGAAAAGCCTATTTGAATTCTGACATGTTGGCTGGATTCACAACCAGTGTAGCTTTAATTTGGTATCTTTCATGTGTGATTTAATGAAAGTTTGATTTTATAGTAATTTTCATAGTAATTAATTTGAATATGGCACTCTGCATTTTCTCAGGCTTTTTGCCAAGTGAGACAGTAGCGTACTGCCTAAACTCAGATTTGTGGATATAAATATGAACTTTACCGAACAGAACATACATGTATTGTGTAACATGAAGTCCTATGAGTGTCATCTGATGAAGATCATCAAAGGTTAGTGATTCATTTTATCTCTATTTCTGCTTTTTGTTACTGCTCTCTTTGGCTGGAAAAATGGCTGTCTTTTTCTGTGACTTGGCTCATACCTAACATAATCGTTTGGTGTGCTTTCGTCGTAAAACCTTTTTGAAATCGGACACTTTGGCTGGATTTACAACAAGTGTAGCTTTAAAATGGTGTAAAATACTTGTATGTTTGAGGAATTTAAATTATGGGATTTCTGTTGTTTTGAATTTGGCGCCCTGCAGTTTCACTGGCTGTTGACGAGGTGGGACGCTACCGTCCGACATACCCTAGAGAAGTTAACTAACAGATCACTGACCATTTCAAATCCCACCGTACCTTTTTTGCTGTGCAATCCGGTTTCCAAGTTGGTCACGGGTGCACCTCAGCCACGCTCAAGGTACTAAACAATATCATAACCGCCATCGATAAAAGACAGTACTGTGCAGCCGTCTTCATCAACCTGGCCAAGGCTTTCGACTCTGTCAATCACCATATTCTTATTGGCAGACTCAACAGCCTTGGTTTCTCAAATGACTGCCTCGCCTGGTTCACCAACTACTTCTCAGATAGAGTTCAGTGTGTCAAATCGGAGGGCCTGTTGTCTGGACCTCTGGCGGTCTCTATGGGGGTACCACAGGGATCAATTCTCGGGCTGACTCTTTTCTCTGTATATATCAACGATGTCGCTCTTGCTGCGGGTGATTCCTTGATCCACCTATACGCAGATGGCACCATTCTTTATACTTCTGGCCCTTTGTTGGACAATGTGTTAACAATCCTCCAAACGAGCTTCAATGCCTTACAACTCTCCTTCCGTGGCCTCCAACTGCTCTTAAACTCTAGTAAAACTAAATGCATGCTCTTCAACCGATCACTGTCCGCACCCGCCCGACTAGCATCACTACTCTGGACGGTTCTGACTTAGAATATGTGGACAACTACAAATACCTAGGTATCTGGCTAGACTGTAAACTCTCCTTCCAGACTCATATTAAACATCTCCAATCCAAAAATTAAGTCTAGAATCGGCATCCTATTTCGCAACAAAGCCTCTTTCATTCACGCTGCCAAACATACCCTCATAAAACTGACTATCCTACCGATCCTCGACTTCGGCGATGTCATTTACAAAATAGCCTCCAACACTCTACTCAGCAAACTGGATGGAGTCTATCACAGTGCCATCATTTTTGTCACTGAAGCCCCATATACCACCCACCCCTGTGACCTGTGTGCTCTCGTCAGCTGGCCCTCGCTACATATTCTTCGCCAGACCCACTGGCTCTAGGTCATCTTTAAGTCTTTGCTAGGTAAAGCTCCACCTTATCTCAGCTCACTGGTCACCATAACAACACCCACCCGTAGCACGCACTCCAGCAGGTATATCTCAGTGGTCATCCCCAAAGCCAACACCTCTTTTGGCCGCCGTTCCTTCCACTTCTCTGCTGCAAATGACTGGAATGAATTGCAAAAATTGCTGAAGTTGGAGACTATATCTCCCTCACTATCTTTTGGCATCTGTAAATAGCCCATCCAACTACCTACCTCATCCCCACATTGTTTTTATTAACTTTTTTGCTATTTTGCACACCAGTATTTCTACTTTCACATCATCATCTGCACATCTATCACTCCAGTGTTAATTTGCTAAATTCTAACTACTTCGCTATTATGGCCTATCTATTGCCTTACCTCCTTACACCATTTGCACACACTGTATATAAACTTTTTCTATTGTGTTATTGACTGTACGTTTGTTTATTCCATGTGTATCTCTGTGTTGTTATTTGTCGCACTGCATTGCTTTATCTTGGCCAGGTCGCAGTTGTAAATGAGAACTTGTTCTCAACTGACCTACCTGGTTAAATAAAGGTTAAATAATAAAAAATAAAAAATAAATGTTCAAAAACAACATTATTACCATCATAAGCATGCATGGGTTATTTAGCTTGATCCAGGACGAGCCCCCATAAATAAATAGTCTCCTCTATCATTCTACAGTACATAGTCGTGATGTATTTTGACTTCAGTCTACTCACCATGGAATGACGTTCCTCCAACCTCCAGCTCCACATCACAGCCCACTCTCTCTGCCCACAGCTCTCTGATGGACTGAAGACTGACCTTCATCTGTTCTTCAGCAGAGATCTTCTTCTCTCCTGCCCTCTTCTCTACTCCCTTCTTCATCTTCTCCTCCTCTTCACTGCAGAGTTCTAGAACTCTGGGGACCCCTAGTGTTGTAGCTGCAGTCTGTATCTGGGCCAGTGTGTGTCTGTTCAGAGCTGCTAACGCTCCAGTGTAGGCAAAATCCAGCACCCCTGCCAGCCCCACACACCCCACCTCAGGACCCAGACTGATGGATATCTCTGTCTGTATATACATGTCAACATCTCTCCTCTCGTTCTCCTCATCCCTCTCTTGCAGTCTCTGGTGTACGAGGGAGCTTACAGCAGCCATGACAGTGGAGTGCGCGTGGAGACGCTGCCCATCCTCAGTGCTCAGAGTCAGGTCAGTGAGGAGAGAGGAGTCCCTGAGCTGCTGCAGGGTTTGGAACATTTCTCTTGTATAGGAGTCTCTGCCGTATACCCTTATTGAATCCACATCCTCTATTCCACCTTTCTGCCCTCCAACAACTGTCCACTCTTCTTTCACTTCTTGAAGCTCGTCCTCCTCTTCTTCAGTTGTCTCTCTCTTTAGATGTATTTGACTGTTTTCCTCCCTTCTAAATGCTTCATCATCTTTATCTTCTTCTTCTGTGTTCACCTGATCCCCACAATCCTTTTCTTTCACTTCTCCTGCACACTCGTCTCCATCTCGATCTATATTGTGCTTATCCCCCCTAAATTCTTCATCTTGCCTCCATAGAGCCTCCAAACCCTTCTGGAAACATGGTCCAGATAAAGCCATCGCTTCCAACAGCAACAGTCTTTATCTCATCAAATGTCCAACACTGCCTACCTACACATACAGCTTACTATTATATCAATTTAATTTAATTTTATAAAAAACGCTACACAAATCTGTTGCCACACTAAAAAAGCTCTCAGCTATAGCTATCTGACTGATGTGTGATCTTAGTGCAGTTTTCTCTTCCCCACTCTCTACAGGGTCAGGTATCTACGTTGTCTCCTCCTTCCCTTCCCTCTTCTTGTGTGTTCTAACTCCTGTTTGACAGAACCATTTATAAATCCCCACTCAACCAGACAAGCTGCTATATATAAACCCCTGAAGTCATACAGATCAGACCTCAAAGTAAACACTAAATAATTGTCTCTGTTTCTGGTCCATGTTCTCATCCCTCAAAGTTTTCCCACGGTAGGGACTAATAATAACAATTTTCATTTCATTTTTGGATTCAGAGTAGCAAACAGTATGTCCCCAATTTTACCATGCAATACCTTTATGTTTATGTTAGGGATGGAGATGTGTCTTACAATGACCTACACTGACTCCATTTATTGTATGCCCATAACATTTTCTCATCATTCATTATTTCCTGACTTGTTTTCTCAAATAATTGCTCTATGTTTGTATTCATTTCTCTGTAGTTTGTACTGTGTAATACACTTGAAGCAGAGAAGGTCAAGAACCTGGAACCGTAAAAAGGGGAATGTTCTAAGCTTGGAGCCTGTTCGAGCTCCTCGAATCCCAAGGCTTCTTTCTCCCAGACCTTGGATGCCACCTCCCAGTGCATGTGACTAGGGGATCAGTTGGGTTATGGCATGCTTAGAGGGTCAGAGGGATTGTGTTGCTCCTCCACAGCCAAACACTGGGGAATCTGGGAAAGGAAAGGGGATACCTAGTCAGCTGCACAACTGAATGCATTCACCTGAAATGTGTTTTCCACATTTATCCCAACCCCTCTGAATCAGAGAGGTGCAGGGGGCTACCTTAATCAACATCCACGTCTTCGGTTCCAGAGGAGCAGGTTTTTTGTTGGGGGGTTAACTGCTCAAGGGCAGAATGGCAACGCCACTATATTGTGACATTACCACTATATATTATGACATTACCACTATATATTATGACATTACCACTATATATTATTACAATACCACTATATATTATGACATTACCACTATATATTATTACAATACCACTATATATTATTACAATGCCACTATAAATTATAACATTGCCACTATATTTTATTACAATACCACTATATGTTATTACAATACCACTATATATTATAACATTACCACTATATGTTATTACAATACCACTATATATTATTACAATACTACTATATATATTATTATTATTATTGCATTACCACTATCAATGTGGTTCATATTGCTTTGGTCTGATGATGGCTCTTGCTGTGGTTCTGGGGATAGCATTTCCATAACCTTATCTTGATCTTGGATTACATTAATGACCCATCTCTATTTTGACATACCATACTTATTTCCTTCATAAATGATGAATGAACATGAATTAATTAATGTCCTAAATCAATGGAATGTTGTTTGTCCAAAGTTGGTCAAACTGTGGGATTCTGCATATGGCTAATACTAAGTGCTTATAAGTTGCACCCTAGATGAGACTATGTCTGTCTGTCTCAGAGATAACAGCACACATGTTGCAAAGACAGTCTCCATGCATGTCTCCTTGCATGTTTTAGGTACTGTATGTAATAAAGTGTTGCGTCCTTAATGAACTGTAAAAGGGAACTGTTCTGGGCATCTTGGTGCCTGACTTGGCACCTGTTTGAGCTGCTTCAATCCAAGGCCTCTCTCATGTCAAGACATCCCAAAGCCTTGGCACCTCTCCTCCATTATGCATTCTGGAGCAAGAGAAAGGGACAACACATTCTTTACGAGTCAGAAGGATCACAGACACACAGCGTAGAGCGCAAACACACACACACACACACACACACACACACACACACACACACACACACACACACACACACACACACACACACACACACACACACACACACACACACACACACACACACACACACACACACACACACACACACACACACACACACACACACACACACACAGACAGACACACACACACACACACAAAGACACACACACACAGACACACACACACACACACAGACACACACACACACACACACACACACACAGACACACACACATTCCGTAAAAAGGTCACATACGGTACTCAGAAACACAGAAGTGAAACAGTGAAACACACCTAGAGAAATCAGTTACTTACACCGAGGTCCTTTCAATTCCATATGGGGTCTCTGGGCCTCCAGGGAATGGAATGTAACAGTGTACACCCTATAAACCATTCACTGGCTGTGGACCGTCTGGGACCCACTTTAAATGAAGGTGCAGCTTATAAAGACTCAATAAAGCCTTCATAAGCACTACAAAAATGTGTCACAAGTCATCTATAACCGAATGCCATACTTTATAAAGGGTTCAAAATTGTGGCAGAACTGTGTGACATAATCACCCATGTCAAATGTGTCATAACCCACTATGTCGAATATTACATAAACATGAGCTTTGTAAAGGGTGACATGTTGTGCTGTAGGATGACACACACTCTAAAGAGAAGTCATGTTAGTCACATTACACCAGGCAACATAAAGCCCCCAACATAAAGACATTGAAAGTGGCTTTCTTCTGGAACCAAGTTACATGTTCCTCAGTACACAAACACGCACACAACAATATAACGAGCCATACCGTGCGGTGCTGGACCCAGTCAGGTCTTTGACACAACAATATAACGAGCCATACCGTGCGGTGCTGGACCCAGTCAGGTCTTTGACACAACAATATAACGAGCCATACCGTGCGGTGCTGGACCCAGTCAGGTCTTTGACACAACAATATAACGAGCCATACCGTGCGGTGCTGGACCCAGTCAGATCTTTGACACAACAATATAACGAGCCATACCGTGCGGTGCTGGACCCAGTCAGGTCTTTGACACAACAATATAACGAGCCATACCGTGCGGTGCTGGACCCAGTCAGGTCTTTGACACAACAATATAACGAGCCATACCGTGCGGTGCTGGACCCAGTCAGGTCTTTGACACAACAATATAACGAGCCATACCGTGCGGTGCTGGACCCAGTCAGGTCTTTGACACAACAATATAAATAAGCCATACCGTGCGGTGCTGGACCCAGTCAGGTCTTTGACACATTCACCCTCTTCCCACTGAAAGATCAACCACAAAATGTTGCCGCCATCTTAGCAGTTTGTAATCAAGCCCTGGTCTCCAGCATGGGGACAGAAGAGGAATACCTGGTGGCTAGGTAGTCTCAGGTTGGACTACTCCAAACCATCTTGGCTCTGACACACACAGAAGCTTTGCAGATCCAACTACCCATCTAAATACCTCTCACACCCTACAGTAACCTGTGAATCATGATAACCTTCAGAAATCGGCAGAAGGTTCTAAGCTATTTATTGACACTTTGTGTCCTGTAATACTTTGTCTGAAGTGAGACCCCTTTGGTCATTCAAAACAGTGTGCTTACTTTAATGTCAGACACCTTTAGTCAGTAATAACTAGGGCTGTGGCGGTCACAACATTTTGTCAGCCGGTGATTGTTAAAAAAAAGAACTGTTGGTCTCACGGTAATTGACCGTTAATTAACATAAACACATTTTGCATCTCCTGGCTTACACATAGTCTACAAGACATTTTAAAAAGTCTAATAAAGCCATGTAATATAGCCTACACCTTCACAGTAATCCATGATATATTTTAGACAGGTCTAAAGAAGCATGATATGCAGAAATGTAGTCAATTTCAGAAGAAAAGAATAGCATAGTATGAGTTGTCTTTATGTTAGGTCCTGATGTGGCTACGCCAAATGGCTGTGGGATACACTAGTTAATTTAGCAGACAAAATTTGCTCATCATTCTGTGGCATTATTTTATATTATTTTATATTATTTTTAAGTATACAATTGAACAAAGATGAATAAAAAATCAATTATTTTCTCCAAAAGATTTGAGGCAGTGTGCACATGCGGCTATTCTGTGTTGAGCAGTTAACAAAGAAATAGGTACTCGTATTGTCACGCCTACTCCCGCTCTTCCCCCCTGGCGCTCGAGGGCGCCAGGCTCCCTAGCATTGCGCACTCCTGCCACCATCATTACGCACACCTACTTTCCCCCGTCACGCGCATCAGTGATTATTGGACTCACCTGGACTCTATCACCTCTGTCATTACCTTCCCTATATATGTCTAGTTCCCCGCTCTGTTCCCTGCTTCAGCATTGATTGTCGTATGTCCTTGTTTACCCGCGTTGTTCTTCACGTCCGACTCATTAAAGAAAAAATCTTTATCCAGTTTGAGGTGAGTAATTGCTGTTCTTATGTCCAGAAGCACTTTTCGGTCACTAGAAACAATGGCGGAAACATTATGTACAAAACAAGTTAAAAACAGTACATAAAAAAACACACAAAATGGAGCCCGTAAAACGGTGGCCATCCCCTCTGGTGCCATTATGTTGCACTTAGCACTGCTATTTTAGTTATCAGTTATTCTGACTAATTTGAATCCACATGTGAAAGGTAATGTCATCACGTGAAAATCCCCATGTGAAACTTCATGTGAAATATCATCACATGTGAAGTGTTCCAAAAGCACATGGTTTCACTGACCCTGTCTGTTCTTCTGAGGTTGCCAGATAAAGTCATGCTCGGCTATTTGTTATCCCGTGAGTTTTTGTTTCAAACCCACTACAGTGTTTCAGGTGCCAAGTTTCTGGTCATGTTGCAGCAGTATGCAGGAGGGAGATTCCAAGGTGTGAGAAGTGTGCAGGAGGGCATGGGACAAAACAGTGTCAGGTATGAAGGTAAGACCCAGATGCAGACAATGTCGAATTAACAATAGTTTAATCATCCAACAGGGGCAGGCAATAGACAGGTCAAGGCAGGCAGGGGTCAGTAAATCAGAGGTGGGGCAACGGTACAGGTCGGCAGGCAGGCTCAGGGTCAGGGTCAGGCAGAGCGGTCAGGCAGGCTGGCTCAGGCAGAGTGGTCAGGCAGGCGGGCTCAGAGTCAGGACAGCCAAGGGTCAAAACCAGGAAGGCGAGAAAAAGAGAGACTGGGAAAAGTGTGTAATTTCAGTGTAAAAAGTGGACTCTTTTGATTGTGGGGGTGACCATGTTGCTGGAGATCAAAATGTTCTTTGCGAGTAACACAAAGTGCAGAAAGTGTCATATGCGAAAGCAGGATGGTGAACAAAGGGTGAGGGATCCTGAGAGGACCCCTCACCCTAAGAGGCCTGGGATGTGCTGAGGTGACGATAAATTCACTAAAGAACAAGGCCCAAGACAAATATCTGCCCGTGTTGAATTTGAAAAAGCCCAGAGGGGCAGAAGTCAATTACTGTCTGCAGCATCCAAAAGGAGAAACCACAGAGTCTGGAAAATGAGATAATTGCACTGCTTTCAGAGATTAAGAAGATAAACAATGACCGTATAGTGACAGAAGGCAAGAAGTTCTTCAAGGACAGCCCTTGGTTGCAGACTTCAAAACCAAATGGCCAGCTCTGTTCACTGAGAAAGAAGTGTGTGTCCTATATGTGTTCAGGTTTTATGTATGTCACCAGTGTGCACACACACAAGAACAGGAAGATAATGACAAATCAAAGTGTTGACCAGTTGTTTCTCCCCTCACTGATGTTGATATAATATAGTGATCAAACAGCTAGTAATTCATTGTTCATCCTTCCTGTGTTGTATACTGTTGTGATGTTCTGATAGGGTGAGTGACAAGTGCATTTTTTATGTTTTCAGATGGATAAGGAGTTCATGCGCATGTCAACTGCACCTCTGCTATCTACATTCTTTGCCTCAGCTCAACCGGTACTCTCCAAGCATGATGGAGATCTTTCGACGCAAAGGTGGGGCGGCTGGAATAAAAATGAGACATCTCATGGTGGCCATCTCCAAGGTTTGTATTAAAATGGGTAGACCTATGCTTATAAAATATTTGTTATGCCCCGGTCATGACAATTGCATGAGCATAATTCTCTATATATATGGTAGGCAAAAGTGCCAAGAATATGTAGGTTTTCACTTAATCAAAACACTTAATCCTGATTATACTGATTTACATCAGCTTCAGCCAGAGATGAGGAAGTAATTGGTCAAATCACATGGTGAGTGTGTGTGGTTGCTTCATTTCATGTCTGATTTGGTTGAGATCATATATAGATGTTGAGTACTTGCCTTTTGGGCTCCTGAGACCTAAGTATTGTCTACCACACAATAACAATGCTCAAACTTTTGCAAAACTTGCAGTTTGTTATCAAGACTGCTGAGTTCTTTTTTCAAAATGCTGCCTAAAATGCTGAATATTATCAGAATGGGTTCCCTTTTTTCCTCAGGATGACACAATACATACATGCGTCCTTGTGCACCTACCTGAACGAAGACCATGAGAAACTTGTGAAGGAATATATGGTGAGTTACATACACTAGATGTTACTTCCTCCCCTAGTCTTCCAATGAATGCTTTCAGTGCTCACTGGGATGTCCAACCTTAGATTTCAATTTGTACTATTTTTGGTAATGTATGCATCTGTATTTCTGTACATCTCCAACTGTTTGACTTAATTTGTACATTTTTTCATAAAATTGTAAATGTTTGTTTTACAATTGACAATTTCATGATCAGCAATCAGCATATTTAACTTTGTCTTGCCTCCAGTCTCTTGCCATACTTTGTCATTTAGTTTCCTCAATGGACTGAGACTAAGATTGTTGTCTCATAGGTTGAAAGTCTCCTACGTTTGTGTGTGGGTGGAGCAGACACAGAGCAGTGTAGTTGAACACATGTTAATTAAATAGAATAAATACATAATTAATGGTTATAGCCTCCTTAAAATGTAGCACTTGTTTTTACAATTTTTTAAAAACATTTTATCAACATGGCAAAAAGATTGTGCAAGCAACATTGCAGTAATTTTTCACTACTTCTGATTTATTTGTACATTATTTGCAATGCGCATATGTAGAATGTAATAATTCAATGTTAAAATGCATTTTGTTGCAGTTATTACGGGCCACGAATATTTTGTAGGTTCCAATGTCTATTTTATTGCAATTTTATAAAATGTGTTTAATTGTTGCACTTAGAATTGTTAAACTTGAAATGACAGAAGTCATGCACAAATCCTTAAACCTTTTCTTAATGAGCCTTGGTTATTTTGTTGGCAAAAATATTCTACATGCATTTGTTTAAAAAATTGTTGGATGTTAACCTTAAATGACAAGTTCACACATTTTGCAAGACTATTTGTAAACTATGTTTAGTGTATGATTTGGAAGTGAATACAACATTCCCAAATACATAATGATAAGGTTAATATTTGACACAAACAAAATAGGTCTTGGTGAAAATTGGTTTATTTGGAGCTTTTCATTTAGTGCTGGAAGGAACTAAGTCTCTTACTGTTTTAGTCAGTAATTAAGTTAAAAATGAAAATATGCCAGCAGTAACTGGCATATTGTGGAGATGCGTGAAAAAGATGATATAGAGATAATGATGGTAAAGATCTGGTGTAATGTTAGGTTCACAGGAGGTCAGCGTTTTTCCATTTGCGTAATCCTTCTCAACTGGGCTAAACTGTTCTGACTAAAGAAGCAATAAAACTGTCCTTCTTTAGACTAGTTGAGTATCTGGAGCATCAGCATTTGTGGGTTCGATTACAGGTTCAAAATGGC
The DNA here is from genome assembly GCF_045679555.1 of Salvelinus alpinus. Lineage (NCBI taxonomy): Eukaryota > Metazoa > Chordata > Actinopteri > Salmoniformes > Salmonidae > Salvelinus > Salvelinus alpinus. Next base: position 21,283,687 of record NC_092116.1, read on the forward strand.
CAGAAACAAAGACATTTCTTCTGACAATCGTCAGTCTATTCTATTCCAGGTGAAGAATTGCCAAGAAACTGAAGATCTCGTACAACGCTATGTACTACTCCCTTCACAGAACAGAGCAAATTGGCTCTAACCAGAATAGAAAGAGTGGGAGGCCCCGGTGCACAACTGAGCAAGAGGACAAGTACATTAGAGTGTCTAGTTTGAGAAATAGACGCCTCACAAGTCCTCAACTGGCAACTTCATTAAATAGTACCTGCAAACCACCAGTCTCAACATCAACAGTGCAGAGGCACCTCCGGGATGCTGGCCATCTAGGCAGAGTATCTCTGTCCAGTGTCTGTGTTCTTTTGCTCATCTTAATCTTTGCATGTTATTGGCCAGTCTGAGATATGGCTTTGTCTTTGCAACTGCCTAGAAGGCCAGCATCCCGGAGTTTCATCTTCATTGTTGACGTTGAGACTGGTGTTTTGCGGGTACTATGAAACAATGTTGATTTAACCAGTGTGTTCCCAGTGGGCACCTTATACACTGCATATCAACAGTGTTGTCAATACTGTTTTAGAGAACATTTTTGATCTCCCTTAATATTTTCTCTCAAATATTATAAACATGTGGGTTAAATTACATTACTTGAACTGTTATTGGAGAAGTTTGATAGTAGTTTTTACTTGATTTTCAAGCTCTTCTGACATATTTTTGTAAACCGTACTTTAGAATCTCTTAATGGATATATTGTTTTAATAAAATATGTTTATTTCATTGATTATGTTCTCTTGAACATTAGATCCAGTGGCAATGCTACCACAGTGTGTGATGTGGCAGGTGTTAACTACTACTTCAGCACAATCCCGGATCCGGGAGCACCCCATCAGTAAAAAAGCTGACTAGCATAGCCTAGCATAGCGTCACAAGTAAATACTAGCATCTAAATATCATTAAATCACAAGTCCAAGACACCAGATGAAAGATACACATCTTGTGAATCCAGCCATCATTTCTGATTTTTAAAATGTTTTACAGGGAAGACACAATATGTATTTCTATTAGCTAACCATGATAGCAAAAGACACAACTTTTTTTCCCCACCATTTTTTTCCTGCATAGGTAGCTATCACAATTTCGACCAAATAAAGATATAAATAGTCACTAACCAAGAAACAACTTCATCAGATGACAGTCTGATAACATATTTATTGTATAGCATATGTTTTGTTAGAAAAATGTGCATATTTCAGGTATAAATCATAGTTTTACATTGCAGCCACCATCACAACTCTCACCAAAGCAACTAGAATAACTACAGAGACCAACGTGAATTACCTAAATTCTCCTCATAAAACATTTATGACAAATACACAGCGTACAGCAAATGAAAGACAAAGATCTTGTGAATCCAGCCAATATTTCAGATTTTTTAAGTGTTTTACAGCGAAAACACAATATAGCATTATATTAGCTTACTACAATAGCCAACCACACAACAGCATTGATTCAAGCCAACAATAGCGATAACGAATAAACCAGCAAAAGATATTAATTTTTTCACTAACCTTCTCAAACTTCTTCAGATGACAATCCTATAACATCATATTACACAATACATATAGAGTTTGTTCGAAAATGTGCATATTTAGCGGCACAAATCGTGGTTATACAATGAGAATAGTAGCCAAAATGCAAACAAAATGTCGGGAGAAATCTTGGGAGAGGCACCTAATCTAATCAGTAACTAATCATAAACTTGACTAAAAAATACAGGTTGGACAGCAAATGAAAGATACATTAGTTCTTAATGCAACCGCTGTGTTAGATTTTTAAAATTAACGTTACTACGACATACAGCGTGCGTTAAAGTGAGACCGCACCGAAATTAATGGCGGAATAGTAGATTTACATTTTTCAACAGTTTTAATCTATGGGTAGAGATGTAGAGATTTCCCCCCCTAACTGGCAGAGCTAAATCATCACTGGGCCTGGCACAGCATGTTAAAAATGTCTTCCTTGTTCTTGGTTACCTTCTCATTTGTCACGCGATGGTGCTTTCCACTCTGTCTTAAAAAAACAATTGATGGTTTCTTGAAATGATGAGGTTGACTGAACTCCATCCAAATGTGTTCCTTGTCCCCCACCCCCTTTTCTGATAGCATGTTTCTCGAGCAGTCTTCAAACGAGGAAATGATCACGACACGGGTTAGTAGCATATGAAAATGTCAGAACATTTCCTTGTTTAGACATTCCCAGGATTTCCCCAGCTCTCTCTCTTGATAACAGTGAGTTGCAATGTTCCGCCTAAGCTGCACACGTGAGTTGTTTCTAGTTTACTGCTTTGCCATCACATGACAAAAAAGATTCTCCCCTTGGGAAAAACAGGTAAATCATCAAGGTCTTGACACTCAGTCACTTGACGACTAACTACAAAGGAGCACCAAGACTGCACCGAGCCACTCAGTGTAGGGACCTTACCTTTGAACATCCCCTGACGATGGGAACGATGACTACTCTCCTCCTACTGGGCTGCCTATCCATGGCCTTACCATACACCGGGTGTGGTGAGCCGGTATCTCCGTTTAATGTCCTGAAAGATAGAGTGGACCCCCGGAAGAGGCCCTCAGTGCAACAAATGCAAAACTGAAGTTGCAGGTAGCAAGAGTAGACTCACTGAGGCAAGAGAATGAAGGTACATCTAATAAGGTAGCAGCTCTGGAGGCCGAGCTCAATGCTACAGAGGAAGACCTGGAGGCACAGAAAGTTGAAGTGGGTAGACTGAGAGGCTTGGAAGAAAACCTGAACTCTCTAGAGCAGCAGCAGCTGGATGGACAAAGAGTGTTGGTGGCCAGGCTCAATGCCACGAAGTCAGAGCTGGAAGCTGAAGTGCAGGAGCTGAAGAGAGACAACAGAGGTAAGATATATTTTCAACCAGTCTTGCTCACTGGGTAGAGATGTAAATAATAACATTTGACCTCTTTTTCATCAATCCACCCCTCTCCACTCCTCGTCCCACCACCACTATCCCCCCCAACTTCCACCCCTCTCCACTCCTCCTCCCACCACCACTATCCCCCCCAACTTCTACCCCTCTTCCTTCCATTCCTCCTCCTACCAATACTGTAGCGGACAGTAATATTTATCATGTATGATATTATAAATACCAGAGGTGTGGACTCGAGCCTCAAGGCTCTGGACTCAACTTTGACGTGAGACTGATGACTTGAAATTATCTGGACAGGCTTTGTAACATTTTGTCACTCATTGGTTCACACCTCGATCACACCGACAGAGATTTGCATTTTGGTACACCAGAAGTACACTCAATTCCAATGGAACGCTGCGTTTGCCTTGCAGATAATTTACTTGTGATGCTTGCATTTGGAATTGGTTGTAAAATGAATTATAATATAATTAAAATGGGTTGTAGACAAAATAATGAAAAGCGCTGTCTGGTAGCCACAATAAATAGACAAAGATTCTGTTTTGGGGTTTTCACACCCCAGATTTCAGAACTGTTTTGAAGTAAATTATTTTCATTAAGGTACTCACCTTAAAGGTACCTAAAGTACAGAGCATCAACATCCTGAGACATTTGTAAATCAGTTTTATTAGGGGAGTGCTCTGAAGTTTCAATCTGGGTTCAGCCATAAGGTTCTATCTAACACTTCTGAATTAGACAAGATCGGTTTCTAAGAAGACTGTAGCTATTTTACCAAGATAGTGAGAACACATCATCAACTACATTAAGAAATGTATTGTGATAATCAGACAAATTATTGTCATAACTGAAAAATTATGTGACAACATAATTTACTTTAAGATTTCTTACAGTGCTGTTTTTTGTTGTTGCTTGGGTGACATTATCGCTGGCTTAACTAGCTAGACCAGGGAGATGATAAAGACATGTTCTGATTGGTCCGTCTGTATTTGTTCAGGCTTGTGATTGGATTAGAGATAGAAGCGTATAGTGCCAAGTCCAAATGGGTTTATGCAGATAAACTAGAAAGTCCTTTCATTTTTTTTTTCACATAAAATGTACTTAAAAAAAAAAGTTGCTTCACAGACATATTAAGAATCGTCTAAAGATCTATTACATGATACATACCAAACATGGATACTATAGTATTATTCTATCACAATAGTCTCTGGGTACTGTAACAGAGAGATACATTTTGGCCCCTCAGAGGTGGAAGGGCTGACTAGTCCTCGGGCATTGTCCTTTGTGCTTTCCTTGTGTTCCAAGATAATATTCCATGCAGCTCCAGGTGACAGAATACACATAAATTAGGGCCGAGCCTATAATACTACCCGCCCATACTCTCTCCCCTCTTATACAAAACCACACCTCTCCACTCCACTCTTCATCCCACTACTTCTATCCCCCCATCTCTTCTCCATCATCCACCTCTCTCCTCCCACTACTTCTATCCCCCATCTCTTCTCCCCTCTTCTCCAACATCCACCCCTCCACTCCTCCTCCCACTACTACTATCTCCCCATCTTCTAAACAATTCAAATTCATACACTGTCAGATGATTAACAATAACTTGTCATTTCTGTATTAAAAGATGATTTTCTTAATCCCTGCAGCAAACGTGGCGTTGAAAGGAGTGGCCGCTCAGTCATCTCTATATGGAATCGGTGAAGCTTCAAATGCCATTGATGGGAATAGAGAACCTGAATATAACAAACGATCCTGCAGCCACACTCAGGATGACACCAACCCCTGGTGGAGAGTGGACCTGCTGGATCTGTACAGAGTGACAGCTGTCACCATCACCAACAGAGGAGATGTTGTTCCTGAGAGACTTGATGGTGCTGAGATCCGCATCGGTAACTCACTGGAGAACAATGGCATCAACAACCCCAGGTGATACATAGACATCTGTAGAATTGTATGTCCTGTCTTGAAGGAATTTGGATAAGTTGGTCTTCATCCATGCTTCTGTAGATATTCTATGGCTAAACAGTATATTGAACAGACTGATGGTTTTCTCTATGGTAAATTGTAGAGCGGCCTCATTCACTCTCATATTTTTCTCTCTCTCTCCATCTCTCTCCCCCCACCCCCTCTCTCTCTTTCAGATGTGTTGTCATCTCCCACATCCCAGCAGGAGAGACCAACACGTTCCAGTGTAATGAGATGGACGGTCGCTATGTTGTTGTGGTCATCCCTGGACAGAACAAGATTCTCACTCTGTGTGAGGTGGAAGTATATGGCACTCCTGCAGGTAATCATCTGTAACTGTCATCACTCTTTACATTCATCCTCAAGTCAAGTTACATGACTTTTATATGGTAGAACATCAATGTTCAGGAAGTAGAATTAGTGTGTTTGTTATAATCACTGTGAACTCTTGACCTATCACATTTCAGGTAAGACCCAGATGCAGACAATGTCGAAGTAACAACAGTTTATTAATCCAACAGGGGCAGGCAAAAGACAGGTCAAGGGCAGCCAAGGGTCAGTAATCCAGATAGGTGGGGTGAAGGTACAGGATGGCAGGCAGGCTCAGGGTCAGGACTGGCAGAAAAGGTCAACACAGGGAAAACTAGAAAACAGGAACAATCGAGAGACAGGGACAGAGGGAAACCCGCTGGTAGGCTTGACAAAACAAAACGAACTGGCAACAGACAAACAGAGAACACAGGTATAAATACACAGGGGATAATGGGAAAGATGGGCAACACCTGGAGGGGGTTGGAGACAATCACAAAGACAGATGAAACAGATCAGGGTGTGACATAACCTCTATTTAAGACCCATCCAGCCCTCTCCCCTCCAATTCTCCTCCCACAACTACTATCCCCCCATATTTTAAATATGTAAAATGCCTACACTGTAAGATTATTGACAATAACTGGTCATATCTGTATTAAAACATCCTTCTCTTTATCCCTGTAGTAAATGTAGTGGTGAAAGGAGTGGCCACCCAGTCATCACTGTATGGGGATGGCCAGGCTAACAATGCCATTGATGGCAACAGAGAATCAAACTATCACAAAATGTCCTGCACACACACTGCACAGGAGACCAACCCCTGGTGGAGAGTGGACCTGCTGGATGTGTACAGAGTGACAGCTGTCAGCATCACCAACAGAGGAGACTGCTGTTCTGAGAGGCTGAATGATGCTGAGATCCGCATCGGTAACTCACTGGAGAACAATGGCATCAACAACCCCAGGTGATACATAGACATCTGTAGAATTGTATGTCCTGTCTTGAAGGAATTTGGATAAGTTGGTCTTCATCCATGCTTCTGTAGATATTCTATGGCTAAACAGTATATTGAACAGACTGATGGTTTTCTCTATGGTAAATTGTAGAGCGGCCTCATTCACTCTCATTATATTTTTCTCTCTCTCTCCATCTCTCTCTCTGTGTTTCACTCTCTCTTTCAGATGTGTTGTCATCTCCCACATCCCAGCAGGAGAGACCAACACGTTCCAGTGTAATGAGATGGACGGTCGCTATGTTGTTGTGGTCATCCCTGGACAGAACAAGATTCTCACTCTGTGTGAGGTGGAAGTATATGGCACTCCTGCAGGTAATCATCTGTAACTGTCATCACTCTTTACATTCATCCTCAAGTCAAGTTACATGACTTTTATATGGTAGAACATCAATGTTCAGGAAGTAGAATTAGTGTGTTTGTTATAATCACTGTGAACTCTTGACCTCTCACATTTCAGGTAAGACCCAGATGCAGACAATGTCGAAGTAACAACAGTTTATTAATCCAACAAGGGCAGGCAAAAGACAGGTCAAGGGCAGCCAAGGGTCAGTAATCCAGATAGGTGGGGTGAAGGTACAGGATGGCAGGCAGGCTCAGGGTCAGGACTGGCAGAAAAGGTCAACACAGGGAAAACTAGAAAACAGGAACAATCGAGAGACAGGGACAGAGGGAAACCCGCTGGTAGGCTTGACAAAACAAAACGAACTGGCAACAGACAAACAGAGAACACAGGTATAAATACACAGGGGATAATGGGAAAGATGGGCAACACCTGGAGGGGGTTGGAGACAATCACAAAGACAGATGAAACAGATCAGGGTGTGACATAACCTCTATTTAAGACCCATCCAGCCCTCTCCCCTCCAATTCTCCTCCCACAACTACTATCCCCCCATATTTTAAATATGTAAAATGCCTACACTGTAAGATTATTGACAATAACTGGTCATATCTGTATTAAAACATCCTTCTCTTTATCCCTGTAGTAAATGTAGTGGTGAAAGGAGTGGCCACCCAGTCATCACTGTATGGGGATGGCCAGGCTAACAATGCCATTGATGGCAACAGAGAATCAAACTATCACAAAATGTCCTGCACACACACTGCACAGGAGACCAACCCCTGGTGGAGAGTGGACCTGCTGGATGTGTACAGAGTGACAGCTGTCAGCATCACCAACAGAGGAGACTGCTGTTCTGAGAGGCTGAATGATGCTGAGATCCGCATCGGTAACTCACTGGAGAACAATGGCATCAACAACCCCAGGTGATACATAGACATCTGTAGAATTGTATGTTCTGTCTTGAAGGAATTTGGATAAGTTGGTCTTCATCCATGCTTCTGTAGATATTCTATGGCTAAACAGTATATTGAACAGACTGATGGTTTTCTCTATGGTAAATTGTAGAGCGGCCTCATTCACTCTCATTATATTTTTCTCTCTCTCTCCATCTCTCTCTCTGTGTTTCACTCTCTCTTTCAGATGTGTTGTCATCTCCCACATCCCAGCAGGAGAGACCAACACGTTCCAGTGTAATGAGATGGACGGTCGCTATGTTGTTGTGGTCATCCCTGGACAGAACAAGATTCTCACTCTGTGTGAGGTGGAAGTATATGGCACTCCTGCAGGTAATCATCTGTAACTGTCATCACTCTTTACATTCATCCTCAAGTCAAGTTACATTACTTTTATATGGTAGAACATCAATGTTCAGGAAGTAGAATTAGTGTGTTTGTTATAATCACTGTGAACTCTTGACCTATCACATTTCAGGTAAGTCCCAGATGCAGACAATGTCGAAGTAACAACAGTTTATTAATCCAACAGGGGCAGGCAAAAGACAGGTCAAGGGCAGCCAAGGGTCAGTAATCCAGATAGGTGGGGTGAAGGTACAGGATGGCAGGCAGGCTCAGGGTCAGGACTGGCAGAAAAGGTCAACACAGGGAAAACTAGAAAACAGGAACAATCGAGAGACAGGGACAGAGGGAAACCCGCTGGTAGGCTTGACAATCAAAACAAACTGGCAACAGACAAACAGAGAACACAGGTATAAATACACAGGGGATAATGGGAAGGATGGGCAACACCTGGAGGGGGTTGGAGACAATCACAAAGACAGATGAAACAGATCAGGGTGTGACATAACCTCTTTTTAAGACCCATCCACCCCTCTCCCCTCCAATACTCCTCCCACAACTACTATCCCCCCATATTTTAAATATGTAAAATGCCTACACTGTAAGATTATTGACAATAACTGGTCATATCCGTATTAAAACATCCTTCTCTTTATCCCTGTAGTAAATGTAGCGGTGAAAGGAGTGGCCACCCAGTCATCACTGTATGGGGATGGCCAGGCTAACAATTCCATTGATGGCAACAGAGAATCAAACTATCACAAAATGTCCTGCACACACACTGCACAGGAGACCAACCCCTGGTGGAGAGTGGACCTGCTGGATCTGTACAGAGTGACAGCTGTCAGCATCACCAACAGAGGAGATGTTGCTCCTGAGAGACTTGATGGTGCTGAGATCCGCATCGGTAACTCACAGGAGAACAACGGCATCAACAACCCCAGGTGATGCATAGACATTTGTAGATTTTTATCAAATCAAATCAAATGCTTACTTACTAGCCCTTAACCAACAGTGCAGTTCAATAAAGAGTTAAGAAATTATTTACCAAATAAAGTAAAATAAAAAAGAATAAAAAGTAACACAATAGAATAACAATAAAGAGGCTATATACATGGGGTAATGGTACAGAGTCAATCTGTGGGGGTACAGGTTAGGTGAGGACATTTGTACATCTAGGTAGGAGTGAAGTGACTATGCATAGATTATAAACAGTGAGTTGCAGCAGTGTAAAACAAAGAAATGGAGTGGGTGTCAAAGTAAATAATCTGGTGGCCATTTGATGAATTGTTCAGCAGACTTGAGGATAGAAGCTGTTAAGGAGCGTTTTGGTCCTAGACTTGGTGCTCCGGTAAAGCTTGTCGTGTGGTAGCAGAGAAAAGAGTCTATGACTTGGGTGACTGGAGTCTTTGACAATTTTTACTGACACCGCCTAGTATATACAGTTGATGTCGGAAGTTTACATACACTTATGTTGGTGTCATTTAATCTCGTTTTTCAACAACTCCACAAATTTCTAGTTAACAAACTATAGTTTTGGCAAGTCGGTTAGGCATCTACTTTGTGCATGACACAAGTAATTTTTCCAACAATTGTTGACAGGCAGATTATTTCACTTATAATTCACTGTATCACAATTCCAGTGGGTCAGAAGTTGACATACACTAAATTGACAGTGCCTTTAAACAGCTTGGAAAATTCCAGAAAATTATGTCATGGCTTTAGAAGCTTCTGATAGGCTACCTGACATAATTTGAGTCAATTGGAGGTGTACCTGTGGATGTATTTCAAGGCCTACCTTCAAACTCGGTGCCTCTTTGCTTGACATCATCGGAAAATCAATTGAAATCAGCCAAGACATCAGAAAAAAAACTTGTAGACCTCTACAAGTCTGGTTCATCCTTGGGAGCAATTTCCAAATGCCTGAAGGTACCACGTTCATCTGTACAAACAATAGTACGCAAGCATAAACACCATGGGACCATGCAGCCGTCATACCGCTCAGGAAGGAGACGCGTTCTGTCTCCTAGAGATTAACATTCTTTGGTACGAAAAGTCCAAATCAATCCTAGAACAACAGCAAAGGACCTTATGAAGATGCTGGAGGGAACGGGTACAAAAGTATCTATACCCACAGTCAAACGAGTCCTATATCGACATAACCTGAAAGGCCACTCATCAAGGAAGAAGCCACTGCTCCAAAAAAGCCACTGCGCCATAAAAAAGCCAGACTAAGGTTTGCAACTGCATATGGGGACAAAGATCGTAGTTTTTGGAGAAATATCCTCTGGTTTGATGAAAGAAAAATAGAACTGTTTGGCCATAATGACCATCGTTATGTTTGGAGGAAAAAGGGGGAGGCTTGCAAGCCGAAGAACACCATCCCAACCGTGAAGCACGGAGGTGGCAGCATCATGTTGCGGGGGTGCTTTGCTGCGGGAGGGACTGGTGCACTTCACATCATAGATGGCATCATGAGGATGGGAAATTATGTAGATATATTGAAGCAACATCTCAAGACATCAGTCAGGAAGTTAAAGCTTGGTCGCAAATGGGTCTTCCAAATGGTCAATGACCCCAAGCATACTTCCAAAGTTGTGGCAAAATGGTTTAAGGACAACAAAGTCAAGGTATTGGAATGGCTATCATAAAGCCCTGACCTCAATCCTATAGAAAATTTATGGGCAGAACTGAAAAAGTGTGTGCGAGCAAGGAGGCTTACAAACCTGGCTCAGTTACACCAGCTCTGTCAGGAGGAATGGGCCGAAGTTCACCCAACTTATTGTGGGAAGCTTGTGGAAGGCTACCCAAAACGTTTGACCCAAATTAAACAGTTTAAAGGCAATGCTACCAAAAATGAATTGAGTGTATGTAAACTTCTGACCCGTTGGGAATGTGATGAAAGAAATAAAAGCTGAAATAAAGCCTTCTCTCTACTATTACCCTGACATTTCACATAAAATAAAGTGGTGATCCTAACTGACCTAAGACAGGGAATTTTTACTACTATTAAATATCAGGAATTGTGAAAAACTGAGTTTAAATGTAGTTGGCTAGGGTGTATGTAAACTTCCGAATTCAACTGTAGGTCCTGGATTGTAGGAAGCTTGGCCCCAGTGATGTACTGCGTCGTACGCACTACCCTTTGTAGCGCCTTACGGTCAGATGCCGAGCAGTTACCATTTGTAACGGTGCTCTAGCTCTTCCTCCTCCTCGGACGAGGAGAGGAGAGAAGGATCGGAGGACCAATACGCAGCAAGGTATGATGACATAATGAATTTATTAAATAAAGACGAAACACGAAGAACACTTGAATAACTTACAAAATAAGAAAACGACGTAGACGAAACCTGAACATGGAACTTACATAAAGACACGAAAGAACTCACGAACAGGAATAGACTACATAAAACGAACAAACTGAAAACAGTCCCGTGTGGTGCACAGACACAGACACGGAAGACAATCACCCACAAACAAACAGTGAGAACAGCCAACCTATATATGATTCTCAATCAGAGGAAATGAATAACACCTGTCCCTGATTGAGAACCATATAAGGCTAATTAACCAACACACTCCCACATAGAACAAACACAGACTGCCCATCCCAACTCACGCCCTGACCAACTAAACACATACAAAACAATAGAAAACAGGTCAGGAACGTGACATAACCCCCCCCTCAAGGTGTGAACTCCGGACGCACCACCAAAAAGTCTAGGGGAGGGTCTGGGTGGGCATCAATCCACGGTGGCGGCTCAGGCTCTGGGCGTGGTTCCCACCCCACCATAGTCACTACCCGCTTTCGTAGCCTCCTCCAAATGGCCACCCTCCAAATTAACCCCACTGGATTAAGGGGCAGCACCGGACTAAGGGGCAGCACCGGACTAAGGGGCAGCACCAGGATAAGGGGCAGCACCAGGATAAGGGGCAGCTCCGGACTGAGGGACGGCAGCTCCGGACTGAGGGACGGCGGATCCTGGCTGGCTGGCGGATCCTGGCTGGCTGGCTCTGGCGGATCCTGGTTGGCTGGCTCTGGCGGATCCTGGCTGGATGACGGCTCTGGCGGATCCTGGCTGGATGACGGCTCTGGCGGATCCTGGCTGGATGACGGCTCTGGCGGATCCTGGCTGGATGACGGCTCTGGCGGATCCTGGCTGGATGACGGCTCTGGCTGGTCATGGCTGGATGACGGCTCTGGCTGGTCATGGCTGGATGACGGCTCTGGCTGGTCATGGCTGGATGACGGCTCTGGCTGGTCATGGCTCGCTGATGGCTCTGGCTGGTCATGGCTCGCTGACGGCTCTGGCTGGTCATGGCTCGCTGACGGCTCTGGCTGGTCATGGCTCGCTGACGGCTCTGGCTGGTCATGGCTCGCTGACGGCTCTGGCTGGTCATGGCTCGCTGACGGCTCTGGCTGGTCATGGCTCGCTGACGGCTCTGGCTGGTCATGGCTCGCTGACGGCTCTGGCTGGTCATGGCTCGCTGACGGCTCTGGCTGATCCGGTCTGGCGGAAGGCTCTGGCTGATCCGGTCTGGCGGAAGGCTCTGGCTGATCCGGTCTGGCGGAAGGCTCTGGCTGATCCGGTCTGGCGGAAGGCTCTGGCTGATCCGGTCTGGCGGAAGGCTCTGGCTGATCCGGTCTGGCGGAAGGCTCAATACAGACGGGCAGTTCATGCGGCGCTTGGCAGACGGACAGTTCAGACAGCGTTGGGCAGACGGGCAGTTCAGGCGCCGTTGGGCAGACGGGCAGTTCAGGCGCCGCTTGGCAGACGGGCAGTTCAGGCGCCGCTTGGCAGACGGGCAGTTCAGGCGCCGCTTGGCAGACGGGCAGTTCAGGCGCCGCTTGGCAGACGGGCAGTTCAGGCGCCGCTTGGCAGACGGGCAGTTCAGGCGCCGCTTGGCAGACGGCAGACTCTGGCCGACTGAGACGCACTATAGGCCTGGTGCGTGGCGCCGGAACTGGAGGTACCGGGCTAAGGACACGCACCTTTAGGCTAGTGCGGGGAACAACAACAGGGCACACTGGACTCTCGATGCGCACTATAGGCCTGGTGCGTGGTACCGGAACTGGAGGTACCGGGCTGAGGGCACGCACCTCAGGGCGAGTGCGGGGAGAAGGAACAGTGCATACAGGGCTCTGGAGACGCACAGGTGGCTTAGTGCGTGGTGCCGGAACTGGAGGCACCGGGCCGAAGACACACACCACAGGAAGAGTGCGTGGAGGAGGAACTGGGCTCTGGAGACGCACAGGAAGCCTGGTGCGTGGTGTAGGCACTGGTGGTACTGGGCTGGAGCGGGGAGGTGGCGCCGGAAATACCGGACCGTGCAGGCGTACTGGCTCCCTTGAGCATTGAGCCTGCCCAACCTTACCTGGTTGAATACTCCCCGTCGCCCGACCAGTGCGGGGAGGTGGAATAACCCGCACCGGGCTATGTAGGCGAACCGGGGACACCATGCGTAAGGCTGGTGCCATGTAAGCCGGCCCGAGGAGACGCACTGGTGGCCAGATATGTAGAGCCGGCTTCATGGCACTTGGCTCAATGCTCAATCTAGCCCTACCAGTGCGGGGAGGTGGAATAACCCGCACCGGGCTATGCACACGTACAGGAGACACCGTGCGCTCTACTGCGTAACACGGTGTCTGCCCGTACTCTCGCTCTCCACGGTAAGTACAGGGAGTAGGCGCAGGTTTCCTACCTGACTTCGCCACTCTCCCTTTAAGCCCCCCCCAAGAAATTTTTGGGGTTTACTCACAGGCTTTTCGGGTTTCCAGCCACGTCTCCTTGCTGCCTCCTCAAACCACCGCTCCTGGGCTTTAGCTGCCTCCCTCTCTTCAATAGAGCGGCGATATGCCCCTGTCTGAGCCCAGGGTCCTTTTCCGTTCAATATTTCCTCCCATGTCCACGAGTCCTGGTTTCCTTGTTGCGCTCTCCCCCGTCGCTTGGTCCTAGGTTGGTGGGTGATTCTGTAACGGT